>NC_065514.1:10109221-10409221 GCF_006386435.1 Epinephelus moara | reverse complement strand
TGTGTGTGTGTGTGTGTGTGTGTGTGTGTGTGTGTGTGTGTGTGTTCTGCAAAGGGCTAGGGGACAGCAGGGCACAACCTAACACATTTTAGTTTGGGCTGAATATTATTAAAACTCTTTGAGGTTACTTAATTTATTGTTTTATTCTAACCACATGCACATCTCTGCTACAAATAAACAGTTATTGCTTTTCTAGAGCTCACCTTTCTTCTACAGTTGCACTGAGAAGTGGTGGAAGTGAGAATGTGCCCCATGGGTGGGGTTAATTGTAAAAGGCCCAGGGTTAGCTGTTACACTTGCTGGAAAAGTTTGTGTAACACATTTAATTTAATACAATTCTATCTATATACAATAGGAGGAGAAGGATAGGTATATATACAGGTAGCCATCCATCACCGATAGTCAGTGGTTGGAGCGATAGATGTACACGGAATAGGTATATTATATACACATGTCAAAATATGAGTATTGAATGTTAGAATATTGACAAGTCTGTGAAGTTGTGTGTCAATGAGATACCTGACAAATTAAAATACAAAGTATATTTCATTTAATTAAGGACATTAGTTCAAACGGTGTTGGAAAGTAAGAAATTAACAATTTAATTGAATAGTTTTTAATGGCATATCCTCCTGAGACCTGATTTGGGATTAGTAGGATCTGATAAGTAGAAAAAAAAACTAAACATTGTCAACAATAATAAGGTGCCAATGTCCACAAATGAGATGATGATAAAGCCCCAATGTCTTCAAGCGAGTTCTAATTAACTGTGTCTTAGCTTGTTACTGTTCCTAAAATTGCTCAAATTTGTTGCCATATCAAACATTATTAATCATAAATACACAAGTTTCAATCATTGAATTTGATAGGGTTTTGTACCTTTGTACCACTTTTGTCTCGGGATCGGCTACAGACTAACTTGGCAGAGATGGCTGCCATCTTGTTTTTTTACATAGATTAGTGTATTAGATGGGACAAAAAGGGACGAAGTAGTTAAGTAGAATAAAGTATAAGGTCCAGTAAACCCAAAACGTAATGTCCTCATATGAGGACACAGGGTTTCAGGAGGATATTCATAGATTTTATAGCTTATACGGAAGAAGCATATAATTTTGTTTCAAATAGCTACTGACAATTTAAAAGAAAAAAGAAAACCATGACACAGATGGGTTTTTAGATTATTAATAAAAAAATTTTAATCAATTGTCTTTGAACACAGGTATATATTCAAGGTGTCAATCTAAATCACTTGCCGGGCCCGCTCTCACTATGGGCCCTTCCATCCCAGGGGTCCCAGTGCAATTGCACTGCCTGCACTGTCTATATCTAGGCCCCTGATGTGCATTTACTTCATGTTATGTAGGTACTTTCTTTGCATGCTAACGACTGCAGTTGTCAGTTTAATTTGAAAATGTATTTTATTTGACTATTTTTATACAGTGGATGTTATAAAAGATAAATAATAACTATTTAGGCCTATTATATTATATTACATTATATTATATACCCTGTTATAGGATAATATATAAGATTAGACCTTAAGATTAGAATTAGAATTCACACATTACAGTAGCTCAAGACTTACAGAGTAATTGAGTGCAAAATAAGGATAAAAATATGACAAAAATACGAACTGGATACAATAAAGATACAATAATATAAAATCCACATACACTATATTCACCTTTCACTACGACAGATACCTTATGTCCATGATTAATAGCTGCACTGGAAAACTGCAATATACACATGGTGTGTATATTTTTCCAGGAGAAATACATAAATATTACATGACAGTAAGTGGTAGAATATTGCACAGTATATAGGATATGTACTTGTATATGTACACAGGCCGATGTGAGTATTTAGCTATATGACATAGTGTAATAATATAATGATAGACATAAGAATAACACGGTATGTTTATGTGTGATTACGTGTACTATATGACATGCATATAATACAACATATATTAAATGCAGCTGCAACATGTAGCCGACCTTTTGTTTAGCTCATTATATTAGCTTAATAATTAAATCATTTTGTTAATATAGACCATAAGGATTGAGCCTTACTAAAGCAAACTACAGTGTTGATATATTAGGTACTTGTCTGTGTTTGTGAAGCTCTGCTGCTATTATTTCCAGGGACGTGTAAACACACACACACACACACACACACACACACACACACACACACACACACACACGCACACAGCACAGCAGCCTCCCCCACTGGCCAAAGTGTGTTTGATATTGCTGATATTGTCTAAGATAAGGCTGGTTAAAGTCATCAGGGCCTCTGAAACTTCACCAATAACCTGCCTGAGCCTGTTTGTTTAGTACCTTTTATTGTTTGTGATTCAATGTGTTCTTGTTATATATACTGTATATTTTAGTGGTGAGTGTTGCTGTGACAGAGCATGAATGCTACCATGAATGCTACCTACCTGAGTTATAAATTAAGGTGAAGAATAACTAATTAGAATTACACAGACATGGGGTACAAAAGAGAAAGGTCCATGCCTCGAAACATGTGCCCCACTTCATTCAGGTTTATTTAGGCTATTTTATCTATTGTTTAAACGTTCTGGTTTGATGCTAGACTGTATTTCCTGTAGTTTTACTGGCACCTGTGCAATGACAATTAAGTTTAATCTAATCTAATCCAGTACAACTACAGAACTCTGCATTAATCCTGTATGACAGCACCCAACAGGCCAGCAGCTTAATCAGAATAATTTTCATTGAGAGAGACTGCAGGTATTTGTCAGTAATAATGATGCAACATCATAATATATGATGTAACAGTAATCAGGTAGCTTTAGTATTGAGTGTATGGAAGCCAATATCTGCCAGGAAAAGACTGAAATAAAACGCCAAGAGTGGTAAAAATAAAAGATATTCATAGTTGGTAGAAAGTCTGAGATAGTGATTCACAATTGAAACTTTTTAATGTGAAATTACACTCAGTCCTAATCATTACTTTTTAGTCAAATTATGACATCATAAGTTAAAAATTTTAACTTTCTGTGTCAAAACTGGGAGGTATGTTAAGTCACAGTCATGAGAAGGGATGTAAGTTATACATTTTGAAGTATTACCTCATAGTTCGGACTAAAATGAATATAGAAGTAAATTTAAATGTAAATGACATTGGTCTATATGTTGCATGTGTTACGCTAAATCAGTCTGTGAGGTGAATGAAATGACCACAATAGCACATGTGCAATACAGTGACAGCAGCATACATAGGACACAGAGCTGCTTGATTGTGTCAGGTCAACACATTCTCACTCCAGCCTTGTCAAATATCAACATTTGGTCATGGACTTTTCACCTCCAGATATGACGTGCAAGGTACCCTGGGTGCATTGGTTGTTGACGTTGTGGAATGCCGTGTCAACCTCTGCCTGTTACATGTATTGTCTTCTTTCAAGATACACTTCAGTTTTCACAGGAAATTTACCTTTTACACACACTCTTTAAAAATAAACACACTATGTCAGTACAACACCTCAAATGTTCTTTTTTTCCCTTCAATAACAAAAGCATGTGGTTAGGTTTAGGACAAAAGAACAGGGTTTGCCTTTATAATCTCATGGGACGTGAGCACCACTCTCCCAGGTATAAGTTGGTGTTTATTGGACCCATCCACCACCCCTCCCGCCCACCAAAATTGGACTTTCGCCGCCGCAACTGTTGTTCTTGCTCCCCCACATATTCCCCTGACACTGCCGGTCACCATTATAGTTTAATGGCGCCTGTATGTATAAAGACAGCTTTGTTGCCGGTGTCTGACGCCACAAGTCATTGCCTTAGTGCTGGATTTCGACGACTTCGGAGTGAGACTGGGTTGGCCAGGTGAGCGTTTGTTTGCCAGTTTGTGAGTGACGTGGATCATAGCGCAGCATTGCTCTTCTTGGTAGTTGTAGTCTGTTGTGTGACATTGAGACAGTGCCTGGATGCAGGTGATAGATGTGTTGTGGCAACAATGCAGCAACAGCACAGACGTTTCATATACAAGACATATATAACCCTTGCAAAGCATCTCTCGGCCTCCCTTTTAAAGCTATGTACTTAAATAAGATTAATTGCCAAAATAAATAAAGATATTCAAATCATTTTCCAGCACTAGATTCATTTGAAAGGCCATGGAAACAACGTAACCTCCCCCCACAAAGATTTTTGTTTCAAACTACACCAAATTTCGGTCTACTTGATACTTATATACTCATGTTATATTTTGTGTCCTGTGCTGCAAACCTTTAAACCTCTGTAGCTCCAGTGTTGTGTGCAAAAAGTTAACGTACAGCCCTGCTATTTATTTTCTATAATTAATTATTTAGGCTACATGTTGTGCAGCTGCTTATTTTCCAACAGGGAAAAAGTCCCTGTCTTTGCATTTTATTTTGATCACAGTCTGTTTTTATATCTGAAATGTTTGCAACTGAACATGTAGCCCATATAGTAGAAAATACTTAAATATGTATATCATGTATCGCCATTCAGCCTGAAAATACCTAGGTATGAATTTTGTCTATATCGCCCATCCTTACTTTCTAATTATTCTGACTTTAAAGTTGAAAACTTTGAGTAATTAATAATTTTGCATTAGCATCTGATTATTTTTGCCCTTTAATATTTTCTAACCTGTTTGTTTTTGGGGCGTTAATGAGCCTCCATATCGATCACTCCACTACCTGCTTTAAAAAAAAAAAAAATCTAATTTGCGCGTGCGCTTTTCACATGTGGGTCACGCGAAACCGCATTACACACATTTCATCCTTCCACCAATGAGGAGCTGGGAAAAACAATCTTAGCTTTGCAACTGAGCGAGGAACTTGTCGGGCTGTAGATGAAAACACCACTTCTGAGTTATTTAACGTAACTCGACACGGTTATTTTTGATTTAACTCGCGTGAATGAGTTGTAAAAGTTGCGGCAGAGACTCGCGAGGCGCTAACTTGTGGGATTAGTTTGCATGCAGCCCGACAGCGGAGGCTGACTGCGGTGGGATGGGCTGTGAGGTGTTCAAGATGGCGGCGCCCTGTGGAGTGCAGCTACTCTAACAGGTAAACAGGTCCGATTTTTATATGTGTTTTGTGTTTTTCTTACAGCGAATCTCAACGCATATGACTTGTGTTGCTCCACATAAGAGTTTAGGCTTTCTTCTCCGCCGATTGAAGCCGGCTGACAGGCGAGATGAGTCCCCGACCGAGTGTGGGTCGCTGCTCCCAGCTAACGTTAGCTCTCGGCGTTGGGACCGACTTGTTTTTGGAAAGACCCGGTGATGGATTTAGTAGACGTTGGTGCTTTGGGCGTTTAGTCGTGCTTATATGTGCGTTTTCCGCCGGGTTTGAAGAGGCTATCGGTTCACCAGAGGAAAGATGCTTGTGTATTTGTATAATCGGATAAAGTAAACCCAACCCTGCCCATTGTTCTCTGCGAGTTGTTTACGACAGGCAGCAGCCAGTGGTCAGTCCCTCATACAGCAGTCTCAGACCTCAGCCTGTCCGGGCTCTGTCCTGGCTCTGCACTGCTCTCGTTATGCATGTCACTGTTACACATTATCACCATTAGCTTTGTGTTTTATTTATGTGCTTATTTGATGCTTCATCATGTAGCACAGTGTAACACCTCTTGCAGCTTTCTGCACCAGGCTGCCTTGCTTTTATCTCTGGGCTGCAGTCACACCAGTTTTCTCCCCTATTATCACGTCAATCAGTAATATCCTGTTGTTAGCATGTGTTCGTGCAGTCGTCATCCTGTCACCATGGAGACAGAATGGTTCACTAGTTTCACAATTTGACCTCCTCGACCTGGCAGTGGCAGGGCTGCAGACAGGATTTGAGAAGTGCTGAGGTCACGAGTTGAATTTCCCTGCAACCAAAATATAATGTGTCCAAAATGTGCTATTTATGTGTCATATTTTATGTATTAAGCTATATTTATTTTCTGTGCATTAATTTCCCAAAGCCAGCTCCAAAGTGTTCTCTGTACTGGAAGGATTAAAAGTTGGGAAATACTGCATGTTTTGGGGGCTTGTAACAGGGTTGGAAATTAGCACCAGCCAAACGCAGGTAAATATGCAGGTGGCTTCACTCCTGGCCAAAAAACTGGTAGATTTTGAAAGCCACAGTGGCGTATAGTGAGTATAGTGCTGATGTAAAGAACAATACTTCTTTCTTGATGAATATAAACATGTTATTCCGCAAAACCTTATTTAATTTAGCAAAATATGGGAAGCATCTCACTGCACAAACATTACATGTCCAAACACAGAAGCCGTTTTACAAGACCTTTGCCAAAATAAGACTAGTCTAAAAAAAATGGATATCTGCTGATCTAAATTAAGGGTCCTACGGTTGGTAAACTTGGATGGGTTGGGGTGAGCGAGGGTCTGTGGGATTTCCTGGGAATATAGAGTAGTTTCAGATAAATGCGGTTAACCACAAGCTCCCAGAGCTGAAATGTCCTCATACAGCCTGTTTGTTTGGTACTCAGAAATGCGAACGATGACCCCCACCCTATAATGATAGAAATTCTAGTTTTTGTGGGATTTTAAAAAACAAATCTTCTATTTTAATCTTGTAGTTTGACTTCCCATTGTCGTGTCAGCCTGATGAGATAAATATCAACTGATTTTTATAGATAATTTGATAAGTGTCAGAGGAGACATTCTGTAATATTAATTCTTTTGCACATTATGCTGCAGTTTTTCATCAGGCGTGCAGCTATAACATATGAACAAATTAGTAGTTTTATTCTTGTGTCTGGCTGTTTACATGACCGATCCCTCGTGGAATTATTCAGACACATTATTAACAACGAACCAAACATTCCTCTAAGTAACCCCCAGGCAATTAACAGCACAATATATTGACCTCATACAAATATGAGTACCGTACATATAATGAAATATCGTACAATGGAAAGTAAATGAATACAACCTCACAGGTAAAATAATAATTTACAATTTTAAACAAATGTAACCCCAACAAAACAAAATCGCCATATGCAGATGTTAATGTCAGTTAAAGCATTGTATATGGGATTGATAATTAAATCCAATGTAATCCAAGGGAAGTTAAGAATGTGGATTTAATCTTTTCAGGTTGTTTCTCTCCCTCTGTTCGATGCTTTATAAATACACTGAGTTGCCAGTTTATTAGGTTCACCTAGCTAAAACTAATGCAGTCTAATGTAGTAGTCCTGTCGTCCTTTTATCTTGTTCAGCATATTTCTATTAATAAGGGTAGACTAAATATTAGCAACACCTCTCAGTAGAATGCAGTAATGTGCTGTATTAAAACTTTTCCATAATATTTTACCCCATATCCATGACTTTTTAAAGTAGTGTAAATAGATAGGATTGTAAAAAGATTCCCAGGCATTTGCAAATAAGCAAACTGCTAGTGCTTGCTAACTTAACTCACTCGTTAACCAACTAGCTTCATATGCCAATAGACCAGACTGGCACATGCAGGTACTTCACAAAGCCTTGGTTAATATGCTACACGATCGCTCCTCAGCATTTTCCTGTTTCTCTCCTAACGTGAAAGCGCAATTCTTTTTTTAAAGATTATTTTTAGAGCTTTTTGTCTTTATTATAGAACAGTTGGAGAGTGACAGAAAACCGCTGCTAAGGTCTCAGCCTACATGGGGTGCACACTACCCACTGAGCTAGACAGCACCCCAACAGCATATTTCTTTCCCCCAAAAGGGGGTGCAGCGTGGGCAAAAACGCAGTGCAGCCATATATTTCAAATAAGTAATACAAGGAACAAGTTTTGGGATTTTTTTGGAACATATTTTAAACAGCAACCACAAAAAATGTATTTTCAAAACTTTTCCAGAATATTCTGTCAATTTAAAACCCTCTCCAGGCCTTGAAAACAGTTTTTCATACATACATTTTCCAGGAATTTCATGACCGTAGGAACCTTGCACATAATCATCCATGAGTTTTTGGGTGTATTAATTTTGATTAATTAATTTGGCTAATTGAATTACCATCATGTTACTTAAAAGCCTAAATACACGTGCAAACTCGTAACCTTATCATTACGGAAATCATTTGTCAGTTAACAGATTGGTGGACTGACAGAAAAGTAGTTTTAATAATCAATTAACTGTTAGCAAAGAAGCCTAACATTCTCTGGATCCAGCTTCACAAATGTGAATAGATTAACTACTTTGAATATGATGCCAGTATCTTTGGGTTCTGGACTGCTGCTCGGACAGAACAAGACATCTAAAGATATCACCTTTGCCTCTGGAAACTTGTGTCTAGCATTTTGCTCTATTTTCTGACATTTTAAAGACTGAAAAGTTAATTGCTAATTCAAAGGAGTAATTAACAGATGAATCTGTAATTAAAACAATTGTTGGTTGATGCCCTAAACCTGGTTTACTCCAGTGAACCACGACAATATTCCCATTTTCTTTCATCCCCTGCAGCAAGGAGATAAAGGAAAATCTGCTAGTAGCTTACTGAACAGAGCGGTTAGGTTGATGAAAATCATCCCCGCAAATGGACCGAGCAGGCTGTTTGTGTCTTTTATGACACTGCTTTCAAATATTCACCTGTGAGAAAAGGAGGCTGTTGGTAACAGCTTGCACACAGCCAAATGTAATTTCCAGTTTGTACATGGAGGTGCTCAGGCTGAATAAAGGCTCTTTGTGTCCTCCTGAGCGTTCCCAAGCTGTCAAGGATCACACTGAGGGTGGTGCGTGTTTGTGCCACTGACCTGTCCCTGCAAGACGCTCGCTTGGAGGGTGAAAAACAGCCATGTTTGAGTCCACTTTCCATATCCCGACTCCCAAACCCCATGACTGAGCAGTTAATTGGTAACAGGGAGGCAGTTGTGCTGTGACCTCTCCTGTGAATCAACAAACAGGAGTGTATTTGAGCATTTAACGTCTTGTTTTGATTTGTTATGAACGATGGAGTCTCGAGAATATTAATGTCATCATGTTCCAGAGGGCAGTGTTTTTATCTGACATATAACTTCTGTTGAAGTAAAACAAATAAGCTGGTTATTGATTAATTTCCTCTCATCTCTCCAAATTAGTCTGTGTTGTCTTGGTTTCAATAGCAGGCGACTGCGTTGAAAGATTCAATATTCTGCGCTAATGTAATAGTTGGTGGGACTCATCCTCTAGCGTGTTGAGTGTTTTGGCCTGAGTGTTGAAAGGAGATCTTGAGAGCTGATGAGATGTCTGGTGCTGATTCATTACTCCTGTTAGGGAATAAGCTGCTGGGTGCAGACACCCTGACGATAATGACCTGCCTATCAGGATTATTTATTCCTGTTTTTCAGATGGAGATTTGCAAGGCTCCCCTGGCCTCCTTTACTTTGAATGACCGACTGAGCGTCGAGACAAACTGTATCATAGACAACATAAACAGACTAATAACCTGAAATGGTGCACACATTAGGCCAGGTGGTGTCTCTAAAGCACATTTCTGTCAGGGGACAATAAATGGCAAATATAGCTCTTGAATTAAACTCAGAGAATTTGTAGTAAGTAGAGAGAATTGAACTTATCTTTGATGGGGTCACATAAGATGCAGGTCATATATTTGTATCTGTCACACTGTTTTAGTTACATCTTGGAAGTTTTCTGCCTTGTCTGTTTGTTTAATGCATTCTCTGAAATTTTCTTGAGTTCTGTATTGTATAAGTGTTGTAGTTTCAGTTTATTTTGTTTGTAAGGCTGTGCATGGTTCAGTTATGATATTCTCAGCTCATGTGCTGAATACTAGAATTGTTAAGGAAAATCAGTGATAAAATTCTGTGTGTTTAGATTCAGCTGTTTTCCCAGCTAGTTAAGTGTGGTGTGATTCACTTGTTACGTGGCGATGTAGAACCAGCGTTCCCAACCTGGGGTTCTGGATTTCTTTAAATGTGGCACAAATGTCTACTTGGACTCAAAGATGAACTAATACGTTTTTGGTGATCATAGGTCAAATGTCAAGGGTTCGGTGACCTTGTCTGCTTCATTTTTGTAAACGTGATATCTCAAGAATACCTTAAGGGAATTTCTTCAACTTTGGCACAAACGTCCACTTGGACCCGAGAATAAACTGATTAGAATTTGGTGGTCAAAGATCAAGGTCACTGTGACCGAACAGTACATGTTTTTGGCCATAACTCAAAAATTTTTGCGCTAATTATGAGAAACCTTCACACAAATCTCTAATAGGATAGAATGACAAAGTGACAATTTTACATCCAATAGGTCAAAGGTCAAGGTTACTGTGACCTTGTCTGTCTCATTCTTGTGACTGTGATATCTCAAGAACACCTTGGGGGTCTTTAAATTTGGCACAAACGTCCCCTTGGACTGAAGAATAAACTGATTAGACTTTGATGATAAAAGGTCAAGGTCACCGTGACCAAACAATACATGTTTTGGAGCCATAACACAAGAATTCTTGTGCTAATTATGACAGAACTTAACACCACAATCTCCAATAGGATAGAATGATAAAGTGATGACGTTATATCCAAAAGGTCAAAGGTTAACTTCATCGTGATGTCATAGAATTCTGCATAAAACATTTTTTCTGGCTATTATTCAGTGTCATTTAACAGGAGCAGGAGGGGAAACATTTGGTCAGATACTGAATTGGTGACACACTAATCTTTGGTGTCCATCTTGACACTGTACTGATTGTATAGATCCTCTGTGTATGAAGCATCCATGTTTTTACAGACAAGGATGTAAACAGTAAGAGAAACTTGATTGGTGTATGGAGGCATACAATCGCAGGGCAGTAATCCTAGTTTATGATCAGTGCTTTCGCTCATGAGTTACTGGATAATTTTCAAAATAAAAGAATATAAGTAGAAAAAAAATCACTCTTTTGGTTGGAGAGGCCACGTCAGAGCTAAATTTGTTACGCATGACAAGGGGTCGCAAGATGGCACAACTTCATTTGGGTTCCCACGGTCATGAAATACCCGGACAAGGCTTGGAATGCACAATATTGTTTTTTTTTTTTTGCCAATATCCGATACGCCGATATGTAAAACCTCATTTGACCGATAACCTTTATCAATAAATCTACTTCTCCCCAACTAATTTTAGTTATCATCAAGTCTCCTCTGTAGTGGAATTAATATCATATTATGCATGAATGCCCTAATTGTGATGCTCCATCAGCAGATAAGGACATGAAATACAGTAATTTTCCATGTATGTAATATTCATTCATTGTGCAAATTAAGAAAAAGCATGATGGCCAATTCTAATAGTTCATTTTAAAGCTGATATTGGCCGATACAGATGATGTGCTGATATTATGCATCCTGAGTTTGTACGTTCCTGAGATTTATCGTCTCATTTCAGTAACACAATATGTTTATTTACTTCGCACATTTTGTCATGTCATAGTAGGAGAATCACATGATGTCAATTATAAAATGAATGATGGCTGAATTCCATTTAGCTGCCTCAGTTTCAGGGTCCTGGTATTGTGCATGTCGGCTCATTGTCTCGCTGTCTTGACTTACAGTGCCACTTGAGAAGAGCCATTGTGAGTGTTATCAGTAAAACCTGTGCTTTTCCTGTTATGACAAGTTAAAATGTCTCCTGTGAAAAATGGCCTGTTCTCATTAAATTTAATTGGCACATTGCTGCATATCAGATCAGTGGAGTAGTGTGAAACCATCAACAGGAATGATTGATGTGTCACCTGTGTGCACATAGTTTGCAAATGCGGTATGAGGTAGAGGTTTAAAATACCTCAGGGAACCTTTAATCAGTCCAGTTTCACCAATAAATCCTTAAACCTGCTTAAAATGATTTTTTGGCCACTTAGGGAGAGTGCAACAAGCTGTAAACACAGCGCTGACAAATTATCACCTTATGTAATAGGACTAACAGTTGCTTATTTACACATCCAGCAGACACAGAGTGACATTAGCATTCATTTGGAGTCCTGTTTGTGTCCACCTGGTACGTGAAAGTCGCACATTAACTGTCTCTCAGTGCTCGGCTCTGCACACACACAACCCCTGAGGGAAACATCTGGCTCTTTAGCTGCTAAATGCTCCACTATGTTCACTAAGTAGCCACTAATTTTTTTTGGCTGCTGTTTAATACTGGGCTTACTTTAAATGATTAAGCTTTTAAGTGAGGTTTGTCATTTCAGCTAGCAAGCTAGTGATGTCAGTGCACAGCTGCAACTTGCTAGTAATCTTTGATACTTGTGCCAGTTAACCCATTATTACCAACACACAGTTTTCAGTTATTGTTGTCAGTGGTATTTAATACGCCAAATGACTTTTCAAGCAATTTCATAGTGGACAAATTTCTGAAGTTGGAATAAAATCAAAAGAGTTTTAACTCAGTTGTTGCGTGCTCCACTGATCTAGATCATTCGGTGTAAGGTGGTGCTAAAACTTCGTCTTACCCTGTTAGGGGTTGCGGGGGGCCTGCAGCCTATCCCAGCTAACATCGAGTGAGAGGAGGGGTACACCCTGGACAGGTCAATGGACCCTGGACAATTGTGCAAATTAGCATTGTCGCCTCACAGCAAGATGGTTCCTGGTTCAAACCCATGGTGGGGGGTTGTGTGCGGAGTTTGCATGTTCTCCCTGTGTCAGGGTGGGTTTTCTCCGGGTACTCCGGCTTCCTCCCACAGTCCAAAGACATGCAGGTTAGGTTAATTGGTGACCTAAAAATGTTTAATATTATCCTATGTTTTTAGTCTTGGCCCATACCAATACTGAAGTTCAATGACGTAACAATAGCTGCCTGCTCTCCAGTGCCGAACAAGAAGGAGCAAACCAGGTTTACGATAAACATGGAGTTGGACTCCAAGTTGAGGCAACAAAATACAAAATGTTAAGTTTGTACAGTTCATCTTTATCGAATATATTGATACTGACTTGACAAGAATACTGTCGACATATGACGCCTTTTATCTCGTGTTTCTAGAGGTGTCTGTTTTTGCGGACATGTAAGAAATTGTCATCTTTCTAAAAAAGAGTTTGGTGTAATATTTTCCAACAGAAGCAGGATGGGAAATAATCTGAAATAAAATCTAATTGTCGTCTTGCAAATACAAACTCAACAAGATCCCCAAAACTCTCATCATCTTTCAATGTGAGAGGGTGTTAGACTTCAGTCTTTTATAGTATTTTAAAGTCTTTTCAAGAAAGTCTTCTAGTCTATGGTAGACATTGTGTTCAAATGTGTGTTACAACCACAATCTGCTCATAATAGGGATATTACACATAGGTCTCTAATGGAGTGACCTCATGGGAACTGAAGCCACATCACTCTGGAAGGATGTTGATCATATTATTATTTAAAGCCATTTTTATATCCAGTTAACTCATTATAGAAAACTTCCTTTTTGAGGAAATGCCTATTGGCTGCTGCCCAGCACAGAGTTGGTATTGTCATGTGACCGCTAATCCAACATCACAGCTCTAACTAATTCTGGGAAATGTTTATGAATTGGTCTTGGTTCGCTACAGAGGTGCCTGGAGACTGTATTGGTGGGTGGCCCCAGGAGTCCTCCAGGCAGGCAGGGACGGACACCGTGAGAGAGACGCTACCTCCACCTCCAGCACTGCCACCACCATGGCCAGGGAGCAGCCCAACGTGGGGGACCTCCTCCCACTTCTTGAGACCTCCGACCTCCACCAGCTAGAAGAGATCAGAGGCCTCATCAACGAGCAGCTCAGCAGTGGTAGGGCAGTTCGGCTTATTTATGTGTTCATAGCTGCATTACTGTCCTTTTTACCATCTGTTTTAATGGACTGCTTTCTTTAACATAGTTCCACTGTTGGTGGAATTTACTGATTGTAGTATGACCTCTACTCCTTTCAAAAATGAACTAATTCATTGTGTGTTTTCCTTGAAGAGCGAGGGTCCATGCTGCTGAATGGGCTAGTGGACTACTTTTTGGAAACAAACTCTGCCCAGGCCATGCATATCCTCTCCTCAGTCAGAGAGCCACACGATAAGGTGAGAAATGCCCCGACACAAGCTTATGCCTGCTCACGAGGAGATTTAAAATGGCAAAAACTTGTGGTGAAATCAATTCATTCCAATTGAATCGCTGGGATTAGAGGATCTACTCCACTTGCTTTTCTGCTTTCCTCACCCCGTGTACTTTGACTATTAATTCATGCTTTGAATTTCCTCAGTTTTAGAGGGACAGGCGTAAAATGAAGCTTAAAGGGTGACTTCTGTATTTTTCAACTTGGACCCTATTTGACTATGATTTTGTGCCTAAGTGACTAATGGGAAGAACACATTTTGACACTGTTTCAGTATTGAGCAAGACTACTATAACCAGCAGCTGCAAAATCTGGTTGCAGTGTAACCACTCAGGGCATTTGTGCACCGTCACTTTACGTCGTCCTTGTTTTGCCACTGTCAGGTTCAGACTAATATGTGTCTGAAAGCCCTATGGAAAGGATCCCTACAGAGATATATATTTTTGGTGAATAATAAGACCCTTTTTGTTTTACCAGAAACACCCCTGGAATCGCTGTTGTCAATCCAACCAGACTCCATTTAAATAAGTAGTACTTTTAACACTGTAAAACATGCTTCAATCAAAGTCGACAGAAACAAAATTAAACTCACAAAAACTGTTTTGGTTTGTCCTTTCACTCTTCCAACAATTACCAACTGTGGCTTGGTTGAAATAAACCTTTAATTCACCCAGTTAGATGTGAAACTATGTTGGATTTATACACGCTAAAAATACAGTTTATTTAAATGGAGTTTGGTGGGTTTGGTGATTGCAATCTCGGGGCTGTTTCTGGTTAAATAAAAAGGATTTTACTCTTTAACTGAAAGGTCTGTCTCTGTAGGGATCCTTTACATAATGTTGTCAGACACTTGGAATAATAATCTGACAATAGGTTCACAGAGTTTATTCAAAAGACGTATTTGTACCGTTCACTCTCAGTCTCATTAATGTCTGCAAACCGTTCCTCTCTTGTGGAACACTTTCACTGCCTCCATATTGCTGTTGTTGTTTGTATTTGCATATTGCCATAGCAAACGAAGATGTGGATTTGCCGTGGTGTAAGGCTTCGAGGTCATCATCATTATTTCTGCAGTCCTCTGTGATTTTATTTGCATCTAATCAAAACACTTACACCATCTTGGAGTCTGAACTTTGCGAGAGAGGTCAGAGCAGAATCACAGCGGTGATTTGTTGCTGTTACTTTGCACAATACAGAGTGTTTATATCTATATATGGATATGGAAAAAGCACAGTTCTTGAGAAAGCTTTCTTTACCCTTTAATGAATAATAAGACAATCTTGTGTTAAATACAGAGCTAACCCTGCTGTCCGTCATTCCCTCCTTCCCTCCCTCCCTCACAGCACCTTCTGGACAAGATGAATGAGTGTATGACCAAACAGGCCTGCCGGCTGCCCACCCTCACCCTGCTCGGCCATGTAATCCGCAAGCAGCCGTCCTGGATCCACAAGATCGCTCGATACCCTCTGCTGCTGTCGCTGCTCAAATGCCTGAAGGTAACACCCCAGTTAGGACTCAGTGAACAAAGAAATCTCTGTGTCAGGGTACTGAGAGGTGGATGGATGGATGAGGATTAGAGAAGTTTCATCCAGCTGTAATATTTAGTCAGACTCTTCCTCAAAGACAATTTTTTTAATTACATCTTTTCAAGGTTGTGGTTCAGCATCAAACTACTGTAGAGGTAGCTTTTACAGACTAAAGATTTAATCCTAGCCAGTACTGAAAGTGTGCTGTTGAACTGAAACGATTAATGTGGTCCAGATTTGACATGCTGTATTCTTGATTAGCTTTGTCAGTGAATGCTCCTTAGAGAAACACCGCATGTTTGTTTGCTCAGACTGGAGAGAGGTGAGGTTTACAGTGGTGCTGTGCAAACATTTGTTGATTAAACTCTCAATCAGATTAGGTTTTTAGCCATGCCAGCCACAGGGCACTGGGAATGTGATGATGGTCCACCGTTCTGGTCCAGACTGAAATGTCTTGACAAGTTATAAATGAATTGCCACACATTTTGGATTCAGCTGCACCTCTTTTTACCAAAACACGATGGTCAAAGAGGTCTGCATCCTGGTTTAGTGATAAAATATATGCTCTTAACAGGCCTGCAGGAGAATGAAACGCAAATGGTGTAAATTTAAACTGGAAGTTGTTTACTTCTCACGGCACATGATATTAGTGTGTCTTAAATTACAAGCCTGCTTTGTTTGCTGCCGGAGCAGCCTATTAAATGCCTCACAAAGTGCTGTGTAAATATATCAGATATAACTGGCATTGTCCCCACTTGCCTGAAGACTGCTGTGGTTAAACCTGTACTTAAGAAACCTCACCTTGATCCCTATCTGAATCGAGGGTCTAATAATAGAGGTTGTTGTGTGCTGTACAGATTGTACAGTAAAGCCTCTGGAAACCAACTTGTGATCCCTGATATTAGGCTATATAAATAACACTGATGTGACTTGAGCTAATTGTTGCAGCAGTTCCTATGAAAGTTCCTACTTATACATGGGTTAAACACCAGTTAACGGATAAAGAACTGGGTTGGTGAAGTGTTTTGCCTCATAATGACATTTAGAAACCTCAACTGAGAGAGACTGTCTTCACCAGATCATCAGTTAAAGGTTCTTTTAATATCTGACTTTATCATCTACTCTAATACTTAACTCAATTCCCCGGCAGACGGACACGGACGTAGTGGTGCTGATAACTGGAGTGCTGGTGCTGATCACCCTGCTACCCATGATCCCTCAAGCTGGGAAACAACACCTGTGGGAGTATTTTGACATCTTCGGCCGCCTGGCATCTTGGAACCTAAAGAATCCCGGTAGGCGCTGCCTGACATGTCTCAAAAACATATATATACACATGTAAAGGGGATTCTTTTAGATTGTTTTCAATGGGTCAGCCCCAGCTAGTCCTTGACGTGTCAGCTACTCCCATATTAACTTCTAGTGCAGCAGCAGCAGTAGTGCAAAAATGCCAAAATTGTAAACTCTCACTTTGTTTGCCAAATATCTTGCTGTTTACGAAGAATTTGTTAGTCTGGAGTTCAAGCTTGTCCATTTTTTCCCCCTTTGATGTTTCTTACACGTTCAGGACACGTTTCAGAGGTTTATCTAATCCACCTGCACGCCAGCGTCTACTCACTCTTCCACCGACTCTACGGCATGTACCCTTGCAACTTTGTGTCGTACCTGCGCTCCCATTACAGCATGAAGGAAAACATGGAGACTTTTGAAGAAGTAGTGAAGGTGAGATTATTTTCCCGTGTCGCTCTGCTTTGTTGCTCAGCATAAAAGTTTTTGTACTAATATAGATTTTGTGTTCAGCCGATGCTTGAACACGTTCGTATTCACCCAGAACTGGTGACAGGAACCAAGGACCATGAGCTTGACCCCACCAGGTAAGTGTCATACTGCTCTGCCTGGCAAAGGAACGATTTTGTGTTTAATCATCTTTTCTGTGAGTAATGTTGCTTTGCTTTGCTGCAGGTGGAAAAAGTATGAAATCCACGATATCGTCATCGAATGTGCCAAAGTGTCTCTAGACCCCAAGGAGGCCTCCTGTGAGGAGGGCTACGCCACCATGCCTGAGAACTTTTACCCCCAAGTCCACCTGCGACCACAAGACTGCACTTCCAGCCCCTACACAGACCTCCACAGCAGCTACGGTCAGAAAACACTTCATACAAGTGATGCTTAATATGTCTCCAACATGGCAGATAGGTCACAAACTCTTATTTTACAGCCAAACAGTACACTATAACAACTAAAAATGTTTTGCTTCTTTCATTGCTTTGTCAGAAAGAATCTGCTTTGATTTCACTTTGTATCTCAAAGAAACCGCAATCTACAAATGAGTCAATAATGAAAATAACAGTTATTTGGAGCTCAAGTGATTGGCTAGCACAAGCCCTAACCTCAACTGCCTCCAACCTAGACATGTTGATGTGACGGGTACTAGCTAGTCACAGGACTTGCCAAAAAAAAGCAGTGGGATCCATAATTGCGTTGACAAAACAGCTCCTCAAAAATGAAGCCAAAACATCTTGATTGCCCCCTGGTGGCTGGCTGCGGTATAGGCCATAAACCCAACCCCATCCATGTTAGCGTATGGGACATGAGCTAAACTAAAAAATGAAAGTTTCTTTCCCAAAGATAGTTTCTAATATTTTTAAGTAGTTCTTGTCACACTGATATATGTATAAGTGTTCATTTCTCTAATATGTTCGGTTTTAATTAGTAATTTGATGCTATGAAAAGGGGGTGTGACATCATGATTGACAGCTTTGTGTGCCAATCCGTGTGCTCGCATTGAGTCAGGCTGGTGTATGGGTAGGAACCCGATACCGCGGCTTCACTTCCTGATCACGACTGCGCAGACTTTGGCTGCAAATAACATCAACATTGCAAGTTGGCAGCACCCATATCCAGGATATTTTGGCTTCATTTTTATACAGGTGGATGAAGGCATGTCATCCATCTTTATGTGCGGTCTACAGCCCCAGACAATTATGCCTTTAATCAGTGAGACCCTCATGTGTTTCATATTAAACATTGTGTTTTCTAACTGGTTTAAAGGACAAACCCCAAACTGTGGTGGCCCAAAGAGTTGAGAAAGGCCACAGGTTGTTAGGTGTATCCATTTGAAGATTGATCAGACTATTTATCTTCTTGACAACAGGAAGCTCTTCTTCGACCCCATTCTCAACTCCACGGCAGCCGCTACCCCCACCTCTGTCCTTGCCCCCCTTCTCAGGGACACAGACCTCCTACCGCAGCCCACAGACCTCCAGACGGCAGGTAAGATCATCCATAATACGGTCAAACGCTGTCAGAATCCTGGTTTAGGGCACAAGACTGGTGAGTAGCTGAGCAGAGAGTTGTTCCAGAGCAGCTTCTGTTTGTTGCTAGCTCTTGTACACGCGGTCATGTTTACACTCCATGAATCACCTGTTTTCTGAAGACGCGAATGGACAGACAGTTTTTGAGTCATCAAAGTCAGCAGGCTGGCAGACAGTCGGGTCAAGCTTCAGGAATTACAACACGTGCCCCCTCCCGTCCTTGTCCTGCCACCTCTCTATAGACACTCCCAAGGGCTGGTTGCTATGGAGATGCCGTCTCTCCCCTTCTATTATTGGGCCAGCCACACGAGGGAGGGGTCCGGGTGTTTTTCTGCCCCCTGGGGTCTGTCTGAGGATTTGTCTCTGCGTTACACTCCCTCCGACCCAGACAGACGAAATGTTTGGAAAACATGGGTGACCCGCCATTTTAGGATAAACATTTTCAGTTGGCTTGAGTTTGTGTTGTTGACGTGTTATTAGTATTTTATTCAAGGGAGTGTGAGTGAACTGTGTTGTGCTGGTGACATGTCCTTTAACCAAGATGCTGTACCTACACCTGCTCCACTTTCACTGCTTCGTAAAATAATAATGAAACAAGGTAAAAGTACCGAGGATCTTGAGCCAGTCCAGATACATTTAGAGATGTTGTAATTAACAGACAATATTATCCAAGATATAATAATTACAGCAACAATGGTAACAATGCAGCAATTTCCTGGCCTTCACTTGAGTGACAGACTGCGGCTAACATCAGACTTCCCCCCCCCCCCAAAAAATAGTTTAGCTGAGATGCTGAGTGAGCCACCCAGCTCTTGACACCTCGTCTCATGATTGGTTTAGTTAGTAGATGCCTGAACAACAGCCACACAAGTATGTGGCATTTGCTGTGTAAAGGGCTATGTTTTATTTCATAAAAACTGTACAGTTTTTTTGCGTGTTAGCAGAGGGTTTTTTGGTCTCAGGTGAGTTTGCCAATCTCACCAACCTGCTTGTAAAAAATATGGGAAGTCCGAGTAACAATCTTAGATACCGTAAATTCCTGACAGCTTTGTGTAAATGTTTTGAAACTTGTCTGAAATGTGTTTGAGTATTAAAACATCACCAGTGAAGGACATAATTTGTGGATTCTGGGTTAATACAACAATCAGGGATTGTGTCTTTAAATTGCAAGATTTCCAAATTTCATTTGTGCTTTGTATAGATGTAGTAGTAGTTGTAGTTTTGGGCAGCACCAACAAAATGCTGTTTTCCTCCCATGTATTAGAATAAAGGTTTCAGCAGCAATTATCTCAAGACGTTGACACATAAAAGCAGAACTGTTTGCTTGAGCAGACAGACACCACTGTGAGTGACGAAATATGTGCTTTTGGTAATTTGGGTGAACTGACCTGTAAGATATGAGTCCACACATATTTCACAAGCTGAGAACCACGTGTGCATAACCAGATGTACCATATAGACTCTAGATTTGTTATGCACAGCAGCAAGTCAGAATTAATAGAACAGTTTGACATTTTGGGAAATGTGTCTGTGTAATATGAAATTATAGCCCACAGCCCATGGTCGTCTTATCTCAGCATAAAGACTGGAAACAGGTGGAAATAGCTCGCCTCGCTAATTAATGTTATACTTCATTTTATTAATCTCAGGGCTGCAGTGCTAGTTGATCAAGTACCAGAGCGCACCTATGACGTGTGCATGCGTACACACCAAGCAGCAGCGAAGTGTGGTCTGTGGCCATGCCATGCATTATCTAAGGAAAGCTGCAGCAGCCATTCTGAGCTGCGACTATTTGATTCTGTGGCAAAGTGCGGCAGAACTAGCGGCAGACTTAGGCTAGAGAATACCCGCAGCCAATCAGTAAACAACAGAGTCCTGCGACTCCTGTGACATGTTGACCTATGATACAAAGAATTTCCTCCTGCCTGAACGCATAAACATGTCTCCCAGGCTGCATAGAAGAGTAACAATTGCAACAAGCTGTACTTGGCTGCTTCCTGGTGTGGTTTTGGTGTGAAGTTGTGGCTCATTTCAAAGGTTGTGAAACCACTGCTTCCACGGTGGTAAGTTTAAATATGTTAGTCAACTATAACTGTAATGTTAAAGCACGTTTTCCTGACCTCTTCACCTTTGCTAGTTCACAGTTAGCAGCTATAGATAGAGAAACATAATTTAATTCACTGTGCTGCTCAAAGGCTACAACTGGCTGCTGCTAGCAACATTTAAGGTGGAATGTTTTCATGCACTTTTACTCAATGCTCAAGTTGAACAACGTGGACAATCACCCCACCTTAAATGTCAATATAACAACTCTTACAGTTCCGTTTGTTTTTCTCTCTTGCATGATGTACACTTAAGAGATGGTTGGATCTTCAAGCTCTTTAAAAATGTGTATTTATTTCAGCCAGATTTCGCAGACTGTGAATATCTCCGGCAGCACGTCACCCCTGATTAATCCGTGTGTAATCCAAAGTGTAGAAACAACAAGCTGCGGTTTTACAGTGGGCCATTAGTCAGCTTTAGAGGTGCTGGTAGGCAGATTTTGACTGGCTAGAATTCCATATTACTTATACAGACAATAATCTAACCTCCTGCGAGAAAGATAAAAGAGGAAAAAAGAAGAGAGTATTTCCCAGTGGCTTTTTATCTATGTTTCAGTGCTTTCTCTTTGGTGTCTTTTTTTGCAGAACTCCACCTGTGAACTCAACTCTTCCTGTGGGGGGAAGGACCCTCTGTGGAGCCCCTCCTCATTGTGTGGCATGGCCACGCCCCCTTCCTCCAGGGGCATGTCGCCCAATTTAGAGCTCTCCCACAGTGCCTCACACCTTCCCAGCCGCTTCCACTGCACATCAGGTCAACCACACTTTCATGATTACAATAGATTTTAACTCACTGTGCACTATGGTGTTATTTAAGTTTTAACAGGAATCTGGAATTTCCTTTTCTGCTGACTGCTGATTGTTTTGACCCGAGCAGGAGGAAAAGGAACGCCTGCCTCCAGCACTCCAGCCACCTCCTCCCCGCCTCCCACGCTATCAGATGACTTCCCCATAATCTCCTTACCAGCCAACACAGTCCAGTCCAGTCCACCAAGAAAGGTACGCTCTCTCCCCTCCATTTTAAAATCATGTCGTCTCATTTACAGCTTCATTAATCAGTTCACTCAGCTGATGGTCACTTGTCCTTTTGTAGATTTCATTTCTACTTTCCTTAAAAGACAAAAATCCCCAAACACTCTTCTTCCAATTATTTTTTACAGCATAACAGAATTGCAAAAGGCCAGTGGGTGGATTGTGATTATTCATCAGCAGTATGCTGTTTTTCTGAATTCCACAATAGCTTAATTGTTTAGGATTCTGTTCCTCCTATGTCACTTATCCAAAGAAATATGACAAATATGCCAGCCAGTTCACATTATCTAAACTTTTATCATGTTGAAAACTCGTTTCCTTGACAGCTAGAGGGAAACTGATTCAAGTCTTTAAGTCTGTGATTTTGCACTCAGAAGTGAAGCAACAGGAGAAAAGAGTTGAAATTATCATACTCATATTATTGGTTTCCAGCAGCAGTCTGATTTTTTTGGGCTTTTATTCTGGTGTATAAATGTAGAACTAGGCAGAGAATAAGTGTCTCTCGTCAGCCTGTGCTGCATGTCTGTAATCCCATATTACAATGTGAAGAAGGTGTAAATGTTCTCAGAAACTGAAAGAGCTGGAGCGAACCTCTGATTTGTTATCCAAAATGAATCATGATATAAAAAAATTCTTACAACTGTGTGACTTTCCAGGATCGTCGACAAGCAGAGAGCAGTAAGCCTGCGCTGGTGAGACAGGAGCCAGTGAAAGATACAGACAAGAGTGCAGAAGGAGCCCCGAACAGAGGTTAGTCATAACGAGCCTCATCACTGATTTACCATCTTTAATTTCAAAGTAAAGGTCGTCACAGGTCCTCAATTTTCAGTCTGATTAGAAATTAACCTGTGGAAAATCACAGTTAATTTTCAATCTGAAACAGACCTGAGGGCAGTCAGGCCAGAAGCTAATTAGACATGAGCCAAAATATGGTTGACCTGAGCAGACGCTAGTGGAGAGAGAACATCATGAGCTGTCAATTAGCTCACAGCCGTGGTTAAAAAATGCAATAATATATGCCTTAAAGGGTAACTTTGGTGTTTTTCAACCTAGTTCTTGCGTTTTCATGTTTTTGTGTGGAAGTGACAGTGAGAACAGTTTTTGAAACTGGTCCAGTATTGAGTTAGAGCAGCGGTGACGTTAATGGGCATTTGTGCACGGTCAATTTACACCCACTAAAAGTGCTTAATTTTGCCACTGACATGCTCAGATTGTTATTATCAGTGTCAACATTATGGAAAGGATCCCTACAGAGATAGACCTTTTTTCAAAGAGTAAGATGGAACCAGACTCCATTGAAATAAAGAGTCATTTTATCACTGTAAAACACAATTCATAAAGAGTCAACGCAAACAAATTAAACTACCAAAAGCTCCCTTGGTTGGTCTTTTCACTGTTCCAACAAAAACCAACTATACTTTGGTTGAAATAAACCCTTGATTCGTTGAGTTAGATATAAAAATGTGCTGGTTCTTTACAAGATAAAATGACTGTTTATTTAAATGCAGTCTGGTGGGTTTGACCATAGTGATTTTAGCGCTGTTTCTGGTTAAACGTTAAGGATCTTACTAGGGGTGACCCCTAATAGTCGATGATTCAGTGATTCGATTTGGAGAAGTCTGATTCGACTGCCAGTCTCGCCGTCGAATTGTCGCAAAATGTGGTTATGAAACAAGACCGTACCATTCTGACTATATGGGGGTGCTCACTGCTGCTGAACATCTTGATTTGACATAGAATGTATTTGTTTTCCAGTAATTCATGATATATAGCCTATTTTGATACAAACATCAGCCTAATTTCTGTTAATAAAAAAATGAAAATGACACATGCGTTTAATCAGTAGGCATAATCATTTCTACGCATGAAGAAATCACCCAGTTGCTCGATCCAAATAAGATGAGGTGAGTGAGTGTGCTGCAGGACCATCAGAGCAGCATCGAGGCCTATGGTGATATACGGTGGCAGAGCGCATAAACAGACACTTTAGAGGAGGTATGTGCTCTCAAATCAAACTTTTTTGAAGGATTATTCTTTTACCTGAAGTGTCTTGAAACAAATTTCACCGCTGATTTTTTTCTTGATAGACTCTGATTTTTTATTTGGCTACTTTTTGTCGGACGTGGCCAAACAATTGAGAGCGGTGACGCACGGGGGTTGGAATTGGGGGGTTAGATCACTACATGATTCCCGAGTGTGGCACTGCTGCTGCTCACTGCTCCCTCAGGGGATGGGTCAAATGCGGAGAACAAATTTCACACACTGAGGTGTGTGACAAACAGTGGGACTTTAACTTTAACGCAAATGAGCTCATTAATGAATGAGGGGGAAAATAACATGATGTGACGATTAGTCGGCTAAAGGAAAAATCTGTCAAATCAGATTCGACTATGAAAATTCTTAGTCGGGGACACCCCTTGATCTTACTCTTAAACAAAAAGGTCTGTCTCTGTTGGGATCCTTTCCATAATGTTGTCAGACACCTACAATTCCAATCTGAGCCTGTCAGTGGCGAAGACGAGCACTTTTGGTGAACATAAATGCTCTGTTTGTCACTTAGACACAGAAACATGGGAAAGTAGGGGCCAGGTTAAAAAGATACCAAAGTTACCCTTTAAAAAACACATTTCCTCCTGTGATCATTTTGATGTAGCACACGCTCAGTGCAGACAGAATCCACTCTGATCCACTCAGGTTTTTAACACAACAGACAGACCTTAGACCTGCTGCAATACAACAAGATCCTTCCTGGACTTAATTGGACTGAATGTGATATCTGTGATGTATTTGTTGTGTTGGTGTTTAGGCTTTTATGACAAGTTATTTTTCTAACATCATACCCACACTTGTGATACATACCACTTCCTCATCAGATGCAGGAGCTGCTGAGAACGTCTCCATGACTCTGACAGAGCTGTCTGTCTTCATGAAGAAACAGGAGCTGGAGCTTCAGCTGAGAACAGAGAAAGAGAGGGAAGAGGGTGAGTATTGACTTGGTACAGATTATAGACCCAGATCCTCTCAGTGAGTGTGTGACTCAGCATGGAAAATACATGTAACTCAGTGGGGATGTTCTTCAAGAAGAAGAATGCTTTGCATGAGGCAGTGACAGAAAGATGAAATCAGTTTTACTTAAACTGCCTTGTGCCGTCTTCAAAAATAAGTTGGCTCACAAGCATGTTACACTCTTGAATGCTTTTTTGCATCGCTGTGACTGTGTTTGTGTGTGTCTGTGTGTGTGTGTGTTGTAACAGCCAAACCATAAAATTGCCAGACCAAGGTCTTCTCATCCAGAGCACAAACAGTTCCAGTATAAATAATCCAATATAATATAATTATTTAGATATATTTTAAACAAAGATGGCATGTAATCGATAGGGTTTCTTAATCGTTTATTAAACCAGGAAGTCCCTCAAGTAGGAGATCTCTTTTTTCAGAGGGAGAGCTGGCCAAGACTGCACACCAGTTACAGTTTAAGTAGAAATAAAACACAACAGACAGTCATTTAACTCACAAGGAAGAGACTAAAACCAGTTTAAGCAGTTGCATTTCTCAGATACATGGACTTTCAACATGGCTTTACATTTTTTTAAGGGGACTAGATTTTTGCACATTTATTTATTTATTTCTGCAGCATTCTGTGGGTTAAATAGAACATAGAAATGACAACATTAGCTTCTAGGGCTACATTTTCTTGTGATTGACATGTCCAAATCCCACTTGTTTCAGAGCAGAGTCAGTCAGCACAGTGTTTTGTTCTGTCTGAACCAAAAAGTTTTGAACAGGATCATATCTTTTAATATGTGAATTCATTCTCCTGTTAAGCTAAACGCACCTGAGCTCATGCACTAAACATCCAGGATGCTAACACATCCCTGTTTATATCCCTCTGTGTGTGTATTGGTTTAAATCCCACTTGAGCCACTCGTACTAAAAATAAATGCACCTTGAGTATTGTGGACTATTTTAGATAAAAGCATCTGCCAAATGGCGCGAGCTCTGCTGCCAAAGCTAGCTGCTTAGATTTAAACATTTCCGTCCTCTTTGGGGAGAAACAGAAGCCCAGAAACTTCATTTTTGTCTGTGTGGGATAGCAGGCACTTGGCACTTGTTGTGACTGCAGAAATATTTAAGCGCAGACATTGACATTCAGAACATGCAGGTTTAAGTCTGCCACAATCCTCCATATGTTGTTTCTCCTGCAGCTGCCATCACAGAGGAGCTGCTGAAGATCACGGAAGATAAGCAGGAGCTGTCGGGCCTGAGGGGATTCGACTCGCCTTTCTATCGCACCACCGAGACTCTGACTGGTGGTCAGGCACAAGACAAGACTCTCTCCAGCGCCCAGCCTGGAGGTTCAGTCAGGGACACCCACCGTGTTGTCTCAACGCCAGACAAAGGGGAGACCACTGCGAGCACCAGTGGTGTTGGGAGCGAAAGAGGAGGTGGAGGAGCAGGAGACAGCAGGAGCTCAGCCCTCGGCCTCGAGCAGTCCTGGTCCTTCCATTCGGGCTTCACCCCCATCGATCACCACCTGCACCGCAGCCCCTCTGCCCCGGACGACGAGGTGGGCAAGTTTGGGATGTTCTCCCCGAGCCCATGCAGCAAGACCCCCGCCCCTGTGCCCTACGAGTCATTTTTCGACCTGGCTCTGCCCAGGGCGGCCTCGCTCTTCGTGGGCCAGAAGACGTCGGAGGCGGTGCACAAGGCGGCGATGGAAAGGCTGTCGCAGCAGGAGGAGGGGTTGGAGGACGGGGAGGAGGAAGGGGTAGTGTCTGCTTCACCACTGGAGGTGCTGGATCGCCTTGTTCAGCAGGGGAGCGACGCCCATGACAGAGTTCTCAAGAGGTAAATCTAACCACTTTGACTTTTGTTCAAAGTTTTCCTTTTTCATTCTTCCTTTAACAAAATCATATACACACCATAGCATATTTGGAGAAGTCACAAAAAAGTATATCAGGGTGTTTATGTGCCCAAATGCATTGTGTGCAACCACTTTACATGACAGGTGTATTGAGCAATCTGTAGTGCACTCTGAGCGATCTTTTCTTAATACCAGTAATTGTTTAAAGCAGATATAGATTAGCATTTTTTTTTTGTTAATGAATAAATGAACACGTGGAGGATGCAGCCGTGGAGGAAGTATGAGACTCATGGTGATCACACTGAGGAGACTCAGGAGTGTGTTTCGATGTGCTGTTCACTGTGCACAGCCTGCCTGGGTTGTTTCCACTCTGTTACTGCAGCCCAAAGGAAACACCCAGTTGAGAACAAGTGTGACATTGTTCAGAATCCACCGCCCCCTTTCTTTCTCCACACTGACACAGAAACACACACACACACACACACACACAGCTAACCGGTCCTCGTAGCCAATAATACAACCATGTCAGCAAAGTCAGTGCAGGACACAGAACAATCTGGCTTCACTCATTTCAGTCGACCATCACCCCCGTGTCTGTCTTCATTAGAGCCAGACACGGCCTGATGGAGGGGATAAAATAAGCGGAAACAGAGACCAAAGTACGGCATAGACGAACAAGCAATTCAGCATTTTATTATGACACTTGTAGGGCGAGCAATATGGCAATATAGTTTAAAAAAAAGGGACAATCTTTTTAAGTATTGAAAGAAATAGTTTGACATTTCAGGAAATACTTAATTCCAATGTCTTGTTAGATGGAAAGATTAATTCTACTGTCATGTCTGTTTATTAGAAATGAGGCCAGAGTCAGGAGACGGTATGCTTAGCTTAGCATAAGCACTGGAATCGGGATAATCGTTAGCCTGGCTTCATCTATAAGCAAAAAGAAGTCTTCCTGGTGTCTCCACTGATTGTCCAACAGCCTCACAGTGATGACTACAGGAAGTTATTGCTTGGTCGATGCTAGAGTGGATGGTGCAGAAGGATAAACCCCGCCCTACTGTGCTAGGATTGGCCAGAGTGTGAGATGTTGTTCGTTCAATCATAGTGAGAAAATGTTTGAAAAGCAGGGGCACAAATTTCCCTGAAAAAACAGCTTTACATCCAGGGGTATGTGGGCACTGGAGGAAAGCTGACAGAGAGCCGTTCGGACGTGGGCACTGACCTCGCCAACCTCTGGCCCTGGGACATTGGGGCTAACTGGAGGCTTTGTCGGGGCTGAAGAGGGAGTCATAGCAGGCGAGAAGAGAGCCAGGGCCCTCAGAGCAGGTTGGAGTCTCCACATCCTGGGGTACATGGACACTGGAGGGCAGCTGATAGTGGGCACTTGGACCCCTGACTTGCCTCTCAGCCACCTATCTCCATCCCACAGCCCCTAAGCAGCCTCCAGCAGTGAGCTGTGAACTTAACGCATATTGCAAAGATGCAGTGATATCAGAAGAAAGCTTTGTGGCTATGGTCAAAATCAGCGCCCTTTACCAGACAGCAAAGCAGAGTTCCTGACAGTACCTCCCAAATTTCCACTCTGGCATCAGCCTTAGTACTCTCAGCCAGGAAATAGCTCTAGCATTTAACCCGCTGTAAAACCACGACACATCACTTTTAGACTTCAGATATTGTACAGATAAGACAAAAGATATAGTGTGTTAATCAGTGAGTTTTAGAGGTGCCGGTGGGAGGATTATGTTACCTGTGGACAGAGCTAGGCAAGCTATCTCCCCCTTTATGCTAAGCAAAGAATTTCCTGGCTGTGCACAGATATCTTTTTATTAACCAGACCGACATGACATGGTCACATATGAGGACTGTATCACCCTTGTACTGTGTGTGTCAACCTGTGCTTTTCACACCTTTCACGCAAGTTGTGACTCAAGAGGAAAACCTGGTTTGAGTTTTGTGTTTTGGATTACAACCAACATCTATGAGATGTGGGTGAATTTGACATAAATCACTGCAGAGCAGCTTAAGAGAGAAACTTCCCAGAGAGATCATTCCTCTAAAGTGTTTTCTCCATTCTCTCCTTTTCCAGATTACCGTTGCCAAGTAAGTCAGCTGACTGGACGCACTTTGGAGGTAAAACACTCGCAGCACAACACTGCCTTACATTGATAAAAGACACTATTATAAAGACTGCAGATGGAGCATTATTCAGGCATGACTAGCAATTCGTCACGAGCTCTGAGACATGAACAGCATGTTAAAATGTTACCCAGCCAGACAGGGAATTTGTTCAGCGGTTTATCAAAACACACAAAGTTCCCACAGTCCCATGGCAAAACCTGATCAGCTCAGAAAATCGAAAGTTGGCCACTTAGAGATTTTTTTTCCCCCCTCTTTATTTATTTATGCATTCAGTAAACCAGTGTAAGAATCTAATCTTCCTCAGCTGCAGCTCGTAACAAAATAGAAACAGTGTGTGTTTTTGTGAAAACTCTCGGCCAGCTTGTGATTAGAACTCTGGAATTTAATCTTCTCCCCCAGCTGACTGACAGGAGTCATGTCATTTGGATTGCATCTAAACAGAATTCCCCTCAGTGCTCATGGCAGATTTAACCTGTCTGGAGCAGTGTGAAGGTCCTGAGTCAAACTGTCATGAGAATTTTTCTCCAAATGTTCTCTCCCTGCTCTCTTGCCCTTTGCGCGTGTCAACAAGTGAAGCTCTGTTTCCAGAGTTATGTTGAACTCTTGGAGGGATGGAAGAGTGCTGTATACATATGTCACATTTTAAACATCTTTATAATTTGATTAACTGGGTAACAGCAGTCTTAAAGTTACCATCACTGGTTCAAATCAAAAGAGAGACTGGTAAAATCTTGTCAGGTGAATGTGGATCAATAAGCCCTTAAAGGTGACAGGTGCAGGTTGTTTTCAGACCTGTTTGTTTATTTCTTAGCCACCAGGATGTCTCTTAAACATAACAGATGTCAATAATATTAGAGGGAACGTTGGGCCATGAGCCAAGGTACAAGTGATTAGTTTAAGTGTGGATCCAGGAAATCTATTAAATAAGGAACCGGCAGTCACACTGCAGCTCTTTTGTTTGTACCTCATTTGATTGCAACATTTTGGTAGGGCAGTACATTGCTTTTCATTTAAAACCCTTTTTTCATTTAATAATAAACCCCAAAGTTCTCAAAAGTTAAATGTGTTGCTGTTCCAAAAAAAGTCTAAAATTGTCAACTTAAATGAGATTTGTATCAAGAACTATCTGAGTGAAGAATAAATAAGTAAGATGCCAAGTGACAACAAAGCAGGGGCCTGTACTATGAAGCCAGTTCAACTTACCCAGGATATCTTCTTGTTATCTGGTTTGACTAATCCTAACGTTGGCCGTCTGCATAACCAGTACTACAAAGCTGGTTATCAACTAGTTCAGTCAACTCTGGGTTTTCCTGTCCAGCCACGAGTGTGTCATGTAAAGGGGACGGGGTTGTTAATGACAAGCAACATCATCAGAACCATGAATGAAGGAGGCTGCTTCATATCATATAGACACAGGTGTCTCATGTTATTTCGAGCTGCAGTGATGGAATCAGAGTGTAAAAGTAGCAGCACTGTCACTGTGGACTAAAATAAACTTTGCCTAAGTTTAAATCCTGCTAAAATCATATGTTTAGTGTGTAAACGATCTCTGTTTGTTAGAAGCTCTGGTTTAAAACCAGTGGAAATAGAGCCATGGAACAATGAAATGATTCTAGTGACCTATAACAACATACATGCTCCTTTTTTTTTACCTGAGACTCCAGACTTTTGTCCATGGATACTTTTTTCTTCAGTGATCTGACTGGCCAGAGGTCGGGGTGTTGACAGGCTGAGATCCAATCCTAGCTGTTAAGCATAAGTTGCCACGGTGATTTATCCTGGTAAAATGAGAACCAGCTTCGTAGCACTGAAAACCCTGAGTTTACCCTGAATTTACCTCACTAACTTCAAATCCTGCTTCATAGTACAGGCCTCAGGTTTGATGCCCAGAGTTTTTCTAGTCTCATCATTGAGACTTTGTGCAAAAACTTCCCTTAAGTTTTGTGTGTTTTTACAAAAATATTGAATGCCCCTGTGTGAAATGATTCACTGCCATGACTTAAAATAAAAATATATATTTGCCAATGGCTAACAGTCATTGACCACTGATGTTAAAGTCTGCACCAACAGTGCACAGATTAGTTTTGCGAGTGCAACTGAAGAAGACACCAGGGTATATACATTTAGTGCCTTAGAGCTCATGTTCTTGGTTATTTATTTAAAGGTTATTTAATCGAACCAGTTACCACCCAGTGAAACATGTTTGAATACAGGTGCAAACATAAAAAATATTTAGAACTACCTGGTTTGCACTTGCCGTAGTATATCAGGGGATGAAGTAATGGCCAACATACATATAAAAAGTATAAAAGTATTTAAAATATTACAGTAGCTTTAGGGGTAGCCCATAAGAAGATATCATCGTCCATCGCAATGTTTCTCCATGAACATTGTCATATGCCAGTTCAGTAGACAGTGTGCAACTGTGGTGTCACATGACGTCATGTGTGTTTTGATGCACGTCATGATACAGATTTTTTTTAAAAAACACGTTGTGTGTTATGAACAATTTAAAAGGATGTTACAAAGTTATTGTAGGTCTGTGCTCTTGAAAATACTTTGCATAGTTTCTAGTTTCTTTTCATTGTGTGCGACTGATCAGCTCATGTTCCCCTTTGTTAAAGTCAGAAACATATAACTTATATTGTTTTAATGAATGATTGACATTTACACTAGAATAGCTTGGCGAAATCACAGCATTATATTTGTATTCAGTATTTTTTTTGTCCTCATTACAGTACCTGTGCTATTCTGGTGCTCCACACTTGAATAATAATTAAGCTCGTTTCTGTTAGTGCGTATGTGTGTCAGGCGTGTGACCGTGTTAATTACATTATTATTACCACGGCCTCCCCAGGCTCGGCTCCGCTGGACGAGCTTCACACGCTGCGCAGCCAGCTGCTCCTGCTGCACAACCAGCTGCTGTACGAGCGCTACAAGAGGGAGCAGCACGCCGTCCGCAACCGACGCCTCCTCCGACGCATCATCAACGCCACTGCACTGGAGGAGCAGAACAACGCTATGGCAAGTTTGCACGTGCTCATTATCACAGATTAGCCCTGTTAAGTGCCAGAGACAGAACAAGTATTAAGAATTAACCAAAGGGCAGTGTGGATTTGTTTATGGAGATGCAGCACCACAGGAGTGTGTCCTGTTTGCATTTTGGGGACTGTTTAAAGGCACCATCTCTGATGTTAGCCGCTGCTGCTCTGTGAACTCATGCTAACCGGGCATAGTATACCTTTAACCTTGAGCTGTGTTTCAAACTACATGTTGGGTCCTTGAATTTGAGGCAGTTGGGCCTGGAAATCCTTGAAAAGTCTTTCAATTTGGTGTTCAAGAAGGTGTGGGAACCCTTGCAAGAAGCCATGCACGGCGTTTAGTCTCCAGGAATGATTTGTAGACAGAGAGGTAGAGCGCCGACACATTCAGGCAGTAATCAGCTGAAAATGTAGCACAGTAGTTGAGTAGTCTGTGTGTCCATCCCTGCCCTCACTTAGAGACCAGCTGCGCTGCACAAACTGCTGCAAAGTGCTTTAAAATATCTCTTCTTTCTAACAGCATTTAGAAACTCCTGCACACTTTGTACCTAACCTATGCATCTGTGTGTGTCTGTCTGTGCAGAAGGACCAGCTGAACCTGCAGAGTGTGGACATTGTGTCTCTGAGGGAGAGTCTGCAGGTGGAGCAGCAGCGGTACAGGCAGCTGTGGGACGACCGGGAGACGGTGGTGACCAGGCTGCACAGTCAGATCAGACAGCTGCAGCAGGGGAGAGACGACTACTACACCAAGAACCAGGAGCTCCAGGTACACATATACACACACTTCATACAAAACAATGATAGTAGTACAAATACATATGTCCACTGTAGTTACCTTTGCAAGATACAACAAAACTCTCTTTGATCTGGTTCTGTTTTGCGTCTCCAGAGCAAGTTGCAGGAGTGTCAGAAAAGGATGGACGAACTGGAGGCGGAGCTTCAGAGGGCCAACAACAAGGTCTGCCACACTGGTCATCTCCTCAACCAGATGACTATCAAGGTAAAGAAACACCTGTCAGATTTAACTCATAATTTTCACAGCTTGGTGACAGAATATGATTAAAAGCTCCTTTCAGACATGGAATACACGACATTGCTGGCTTTATCTGTCTGATGGGGTAACAGGGTTGTGTCATTCAATCAAAGGAAAGACAAGGCAACATTATTAAGGCAATTAATAAGACAAAAAAGAGACCAGAAATACAGGTTTTATTTTCATCAGTGCAGTGCATGGATGAATAAATTAAAATATACAGAAGGATAATTATATAGTTGTATGAAGGGGCTTTTTGGCTCTTTTGTGCTGAACTGTGAGGGGAAAAAAATCTTTTTTTGAGACAGATGTCACACGAGACAAATCTCCTTATAAATGTAAAATTAGTCCATTCACTGTGTTTGATTTATTAAACCTTTTTGCATTAGACATTACACTTTAAGATATAGTTTGGATCGTTTGAAGTGGGGTTGTAGGAGGCACTTATCCATAGTCAGTGTATTACATACAGTAAATATCAATCAGTACACCCCTAGTTTGGAGAAGCAGGCAGGAGTGCTGACACAGAAGCTAAGCAATCTACTGCTATGGACGGAGGCAGCAATGTAACATATTTTAGCCACCTGAAAAAAAAAAATCAGTTGAAGTATTTTCACCGCTTTATCCCAGAGCCAGACAGCCCTTTCTGACGGGGAGCTGAAGCCGTTGTATCGCTCTCTTCAAAGCCAGACTTCATTGAGAAAAACAGTAATTTCTCATAGCTGAACACAGGAGCTGCTGGTCTGCCACTGCCTCGCACAGTTAGTTTGTTTTATTTATTGTGTGACTTTAGCATTTAAAAGCGTTAGTTCAGATTGACCAAAGTGACACATTAACACAAACAAACTAACCGATGGAGGCAGTGGTAGACCAGCAGCTCACATGTTCAGTAAGGTAAAATTGCTGTTTTTGTCAGTGGAGTCTGGTGGCTCTGACGGGAGCATAGATGGGGAACTGAAGCTGTTAATGCATTTCCCGTTGTAACAGGCTGTCTGTGTCAGGGTAAAGTAGTGACAATATTCTAGATATAGCGTACACGTAAAATGTTATTGAATTTTTTATGTGACTAACATACATTTTGCTCCTGCTACAGTAGTGCATTGTTTACTTTCCAAGTTAACCTGTGTGCCGACTGCCACTTCTGTATGTTAAACACTGAGTGTGGATAAGTGCCTCACACAACCCCACTTCACGAGAGCCAAACTGTCCCTTGAAGCGACACATTTATTTATGTACGCATAGCTTTCTGTGATCTGGGTGATTATTCAGACATTCAGCCAACATGTAAAATTGCCAGCACACTGACTTTATATAATGCATGTGTGAAAGGGGTGACATGTAGTCATGTTTGAAGAACTTTTTGGGAGTGTTTTTTTTTTTTTTTTCGGCCTGACATTTCCAGTTCTTACTTGTTTTTACTTATATTTTGATTGTGTATGGCAGCATACCGCATTGAAGGGAGTTTGATTTCTTTTGTCTGTATGTATAAAATTAAATCAGTCTAAATATGTTGCGGATTTATCATTGTATATGTTGTGTATCACTGGAAGTTGAATTGAATTGGTCAGATCAAACTTGCATTTAATCTTTCCTGTATTGTATGAAATTCCTGCCAAAAAACAACAGTGTTTTCTACATTTTTATGTTTCACGTCTGGGCTGTCTGTGCTAACAACCCATATGGGCGCTATTCACTCTTTATTTTGCTATTTAAAAATATGTTAATTCAGCAAGATTGTTTGTTTGGTCGCTGCCCTTCAGGCTCATCCGGTGTAAAATTTAAATCAAAATGTTCTCTGTGCCTTTCTAAATGGAGGAATTGGGCAGGATAGTGAGCAGGCTGGCGGACAGTTGGGTCAGACTCAGGGGGTTACAACAGCACATGCCCCCGTCCTCGTCCTGCCACCTCTCTGTAGATTGCAGACTGTCCCAGGGCTCGGTTGCCTTGGAGATGCTGTCTCCCCCTCTCTATTTTTGGGTCAGCGGCGCAGAGGGGGTCTGGGTGTTTTTCTGCCTCCTGGGGTTTGTCTGAGGTCTGTTTCCCTCGTCTGACCCAGGCTGAACCCAAATCCTGACAAACAAGGAGGCGTTGATTCAGGAAGCAGGCTTTTCAAATTGGGCTGAATCCACACAGTCCACTAAAGCTCCTTATTTACGATATTTAGACAGAATGAATCGACTGTACGCTTTAATACCCTGTGAAGATCCTTTTCATGGAATGTCTGCACAGCATAACACTTCCATCTTGCGCTGACCACAAAGTGAAGTTGTGTCATAAATTAAAATTAGTTCAGGACAAAAGGAGCTCCTTATTTAAATATTCGCACGGCTCATTTGCTGCAGCTTGTCGGATCTTCAGTGGGTTCAGACAGATCATTAATGACTTATACTGTTGCGCTTATTGTTGATGCATCCCTAGATATTTTTGGACAGGTTTGATTTGTAGCATAATTGCTGTTTTGCCCTCCGTCGTCATTGTTTGTCTCGTGTGTCCTTCAGCTGAGCAACAGCGAGAGCACCCAGCAGCAGATGAGCTTCCTGAACAAGCAGCTGCTGCTCCTCGGGGAGGCGCATAAGCTGTCCATGCAGGAGTTACACCACACAGGCACCGATAATACAAAGGTATGGTGGAAGGAAAAGTGTGTGTGCGTGCGTGTGTGTGTGTGTGTGTGTGTGACAGATGCAGAGAACTGCAGAGACGACGTACTGAGGTGAAAAAAGGGACACTAATTGGGTTTGTTGGGCGCCAAGTCAAACTGTTCGACTGAAGCGTTTTTAGCTTTGCTGTAACATCATCTATGGAGATATGTCACGATCATAGTGTAGACTTCAGTGTAGTCAGAGGGTAATTTTAATTGTATATTATTTCAGGCCTCATTATTTGTTAGGTTTATCATGAAATAAATTCCACTTATAAACTCAGCAAACAGATGTTACCAGGAAGTGAAAGGAAGGAAAGTTAATCTAAGAACAGTCTTTGTGTTTTACCCTCAAGGAAGCCTGACAGGTTCAGGTGTGTTGACTAACAATGCAGAGTTGAAGCCACATGTTCTAATTTTTTCACTTCTGCCATCTAAGAGTAATTTAGCAGACAAACAGAAAAGATTTTGGCGTTTAAAATAGTGTTGGTCAGAAAAAAACATGCAATTTCATTTCACCTTGTGCTCCAGGACATTTTTAATAGCTTTTTTTGTTCTTGTCATGAGAAAAAAAGGACTCGTTGATTAATTGGGATAAAAATCTGCATATAAATTGATGATTAAAATCTTGTTTAGTTGCAGTCTTACTTCATTAAATGTGAAAAGGAGAGCAATGATACAAACTGTGACATGTTCATGTTGTGTTGTTCATGTTTAATGTTTCTCTGTACACCCTGAATGCCCCCGACACATACAGGGTTTTCCACACATACATCGATTTGTGGCAGCCCACCATGATATCTACAATCGCCACCTCCATAGTGATTTTTGGAGCTGGACCTTTTTATAAGGGGCACTGTTGGAATATATATACAGTTCGATTATCCAGAGCACCACACACTGGAGCGCAGTAGAGCGCCAGATGCTGTAAAAATGAAACTTAATCGTTGGTTAAATCATAGAGAAATAGAACGCTCTGTTTCGTAGAACAACACTGCTCCCATTTTAGTTTTGTACGTCATTTTTCCAACCTGTATTGCCATTTAAACTTGGCACCTCTAGGTCCAACGCTGTGTCTAACCTGTGTAATGGCAGCAACAGAAAGTTTGCTTTCACTCACCTCTGCAGCAGCTGCCCCTCTAATCCATCAATCTGATTTGATCAGCTCTGATTTATCTGACTAAAAATGCCATCTCAAACTCAAACTCACCCCCCTCACCCACACATACACACAGTCAGTTACCACCACACACAGATTTCCTTTCTGTTGGAAACACAGACATGTCTCGTCTGTGTTTACCAGCTCATCCTTTCACGTTTTATCCATCTTCCAAATAAATCACTGACTGAAAGTTTTGTATCTTTTAATGTCTTGAAAATGTTTACATCCTGTTTGAAAATGCGCATGATATTTAGTTTAGATCACGAAGACACCTGTTTCATGCATATTATTGCATCATTCTTTTTGGTTCAGTTATGGTATGATTATTTTTTATAATTCTGATGCTCATCAACAGTTGACAGTCAATTTTGGGATGTTCAAAGCTACTTTCTTAATTGTTGTAGATCCCTGAGTCAGACTGCATTCACAAGAACTGTAGATAATAGTACAAAATACCATGAACTGTAAATAGAAAAATAATAACCTCAGTGCTCCACAATCTGTCATCATGTTTTTTCACCTTCTCATACATGTCTTGTCCCTTCCTGCTCTTGTCACGCTCTTGACAATGACCCTCATCATCCAGGAGGCCCAGATGCTGAAGGTGTCTTATGGGAAAGAGGTGGAGACGCTGAGGCAGAGCCTGCTGGTTCAGGGTCAGAAACTGGAGGCAGCGCAGCAGCGAGTCGCCGAGCTGGAGACGCACCTCTCCAAGAAGGAACACCTCATCGCGGAGCAGAAGAAGTTTCTGGAAGATGTGAAGTGTCAAGCGAAGTGAGTATGAACCCCCCCAAGTCCTGAAAATAAACTTGGATTACAAAAAAGAGACTGTTATTGTAATTCATTTTGATATTAGTGATCATCACTTTGGCAACTGAGCATCAATACAACAGCATTTTAATCAGGAGGACATGAGTCAGTTTGTTTGTATTAATGGATGCAGGTACAAAGCTCCTGTGAAAATCCATCGCTTGTTTCTTTGTCTCTTTTATACTGTCTGTGTCTCTTCCCATGTCTTCTCCCTGTATTTTTTCCCTTTCTCTATTTCAATCGTACTCATATTATCTTTCCCTCTTCATCTATTTCCTCGTCCCCGTCTCGTCTCTCTTTGCAGGGCGGAGCTGCAGGCCTCAGACAGCAGATATCAGGCCCAGAGGAGAATCACTCAGCTGCTGCAGACTGAACTCCTGCAGCTCTACAGCAGAGTGGAGATGGAGGCTCCTGCCAGCAACGCCACTAGTTCACCACCAGGGGGCAGAGCTGACCAACACACTCGTGCTGACTCCAGGTCAGGCTCAGAGCACTCTTTTTAATGTAGCTGTATAGTATTGTGTGACCGCTACACTACCAATTTTACTACACGATTTAACCAGCTTTTTTACTGGTGTACAGTGGTATTCAAACTATATGGTTGGTGACAGTTTAAAGGGATAGTTCGGATCTTTTACAGTGAGGTTGTATGACCAAACCTAACTTGTAGTTCGGTTGATTGGGTCATTTGGAGTCTATTGGACATTATGAATTTAGTTTTTTATTTATTGCACTTCATTATGCTACATTAGGGAGGGCAAGGTACACCCTGGACAGGTCACCAGACTATCACAGGGCTGACACAGAGAGAGAGACAACCATTCACACTCACATTCACACCTACTGGCGATTTATTGTCTTTTGACTGTGGGAGGAAGCACACACAAACTCCGCACAGAAGGGCTCCCTCACCCTGGATTTGAACCAGGAACCCTCTTGCTGCAAGACAACAATCCTAACCACTGCGTCACTGTCCCACATGTACATAGCATAATGCATTTAAAACACAGGCCCTGATTGTAAACTCACAGTGTCTTTGTTTAAACTTACATTAACATTCAATTAAATACAAAGCGTCGGCTCGCCAGCCTCAGTGTTGAGTAGCCTAACTAGAGCAACGCCAACACCCCCAAAAATATACTTCTTTGATTACTGAAAATGAGATGAGACGTAAAGCGTATGTGAGTGTTGTTTTTTATGTGTGAATATTTGTCCTCCACAGTATCATGGTTCCAGATGGACCAAGTAAAACTCACACCAACGAGGAAGTGGACGTCAGACCACCACACGATTCCCCCAGAGGCAACGGCAGCACTTTATCACCAAGGCAACTAAAAGCGAGCAACTCTTCCAAGACAGCAGCCAACTCCATCAATGGCAGCCAGGACCTGGCCCCACCCCTGCTGGTGGAGCCTTCTCTGTCCTGTCCCTACGCTAACCCGCTCGCTCCCCTGCCCCCCTCGGATGCGCCGCTCACTGTGGGCTCCTACCCCAGCGCCAAGAGCTTCCTGGGCATGAGGGCTCGTGAGCTGTTCCGCAACAAGAGCGAGAGCCAGTGCGATGAGGAACAACCGCCGACGCGCCTGGCTGGACTTGCCCACGGCCTGAAGACTGAGCTGTGCGTGGAACCGCCCTGCCCAGGTTATATCGCCTCCGCTGGCCCTGCACCCTCCCCCATCCTGACTCCGCCCCCTCCCAAAGCCCACGCCACCGCCTCTCCACTTACTGTGCCCACTAAGGAGCCCCCCTCTGAGTCCAAGCAGCGGGCCTCCAGCCAGGAAAGCCCCCGCAGGAGAGCAGGGGCAGGTGGAGGGCGGGGTCAGGCAGGGTCAGGGCGTCCCCGGCAGCAGCAGCTAAAGATCATGGACTATAATGAGACACATCACGAGCACAGTTAGAGACACAGAACTGAGCCGGGATGCAGGGCGGAGGTTGAAAGACTGAAGTTTAACGATGAAGAAGAGCTACAAATCAGCAAAAGAGTTAACATGTCAGCAACTCTTTGGAATTCAGTGTTATTTGTTCCATTCCTCTGAGTGGACAACAGGATTTCCCACAATGCTTTTCTACTTTTTTTTTTCCTTCTTATACTGAATCATTCCCCTGAAGAATTTTGACAAGGTTACTGGGATACAAAGTCCATGTGTTACTACTGGTCTTATGAATTTGTGTTTGAGAGAAAGATGCTCAAAGAAATGCCAACAGTGATCGAAGTTATCAATAACTTCCATTTGACATTGTGAGTCTGACGTTTAAAGGGTCAGTTCACGCAAACTGCAAAAATCCCACTTGGCTCCAATTGTATAAGGCTAGTCAAGCTCTAATTAGTCCAAATTTTAGATACCTATCTCGGAGATTTCTGCCTTTACAGCCAACACAATTGAAGTGAGTGGCATTTTGTTTGTGGTGCTCACAAGCATTGAAAGATCACGTTTAAACTCAGCAGCAACATGTCTTCTGAAATAGTGTCACAAGGCGTGTTTCCATCTGTCTGTTTTAAGGTGTATTTCCAATTTGCACTAAAAAAACCTGAGTGGAAATGGCCAAATTTTCCAAACTTTGCAAAAAAGTTCTTATGCTTGGGTGAGGTGGAAAAGTTGCTCGTAAATGCTACTAAGATTTAGCAAATTAAAGATGAGGTACAGTCATGGGCCGTCATTGCACAGGCCACTGCAGGCTCTCTTCATCGTCTCTAGATGGAAATTAAAATTGGCTTTACATTCCAATGGAAACCCAGATACAGTTCCTGTCTGAGTTTGAGCCCCTTTGAAAAGAGTTACAGAGAGGTCTGTGGATTATCCAGAAAAATGTGGACACTGTTTGTGTTCATTTTCGTTGACGCTGCGAGCACCACAAATTAAGTTTTGCCTGTCGAGACAGAAATGACAAATACAACCTAAACTTTTTGCTCTAGTCAGCACCACTGGAGCTACGAGAGAAAATGCCGGGTTCTTTAGTAATTTTGATGAACTGATGCCTTACAAACAAATAAGATCTTAAAAAACACCAGAGGAGCATGAGATGGAATTTGTCATGATCATCTGTTCGGCGCGTTTTGACGTTGACCGCAGACTGAAATATGTTTTTGATATCAGAGTGCATGTTGAGTGTAAGATCGGAGCAGTGAAGGTGGTCGGTACGTAGAGACGGCTGGTTTGTTCTGAGGAAGCCTGAAAGTGGACCAGATTGTTAACTAACATTTCCATATGAGACTCCATTGAGTTTTTGTCCAGAGTAAGTCAGAGGGAGAGCGTGTTTTGTTTGAGAATGTGCAAGCGTGCAGGTGAGGATGTCATGTTGGTTCTCGTATTTCAGCAAAGATGCAATGAGGAAAAAGTGTATGAAATTTTGAGACTGATGAAATTGTATGCATTTTTATGAATTCCACTTTCTGTTGTAGCTTTTTATTTTTTATTTATTCAGCCATGAAGGGTGCTCACAAGTACATATCCTAAATTTGAACCAGACCTGGCAGGTGACTCAAGCCCAAGTTGTAAAAATCTTTTTTTTTTCTGCTCAAGGTGACCAGCTAATCAAATTGACGTGCCATGAAACCTTTTTTGTTCTGGCTGAATTCAGACAACTCCTAACAGAAGTGTTGTTCTTGAAGCAGAACCAGAAACATCTTGTCCAATCACATTCCTTTCTGCAGGTCTGATAAACAGGGAGGTACCTTGTTTTTTTTCCTGAGTATTAGAAGAAACTCCGGTATCGAAAGTCGTCTAAATCCTGTTGTCCACCGGGAACTCCTGCTGTCACTTCCTTTTGCCTCGCTATCTAAAGCATGTTCAACAATCCACTTTAAATGCCAACCGTAGTAACTACCGCAAACCAAGACAGAAGGTACAATCAGCACAAACTGAAGAAACCAGGACTCTGACCAGAGCTGGAGAATCTGGGATATAATGGCAAAAAAGGAAGTTCTTAAAGCAGTGGCTTGTGTTTAACTGTGAACAATAAAGATCGTCTTCAATGTTTTGCACTACAATTCTGAGTTTTGCTTTTTTTTTGGCTGCTGTTGAATGTAATGCCTTTACCTCTGTGGAAATGCAACATCAAGGTGTTTTGTCATTATGTCCAGTGAAGGTTGAGTTTGTTTTGGGGACTGGACACTTTCAGATGTTGGAATACAATTAGTTCATCCTCCTGAATTGTGTTGCTTTACAGCTTCGTAGAAAACAGCTTTGGGAAATTGTGATGAGCATTTTTTTTTTTTTTTTTACAATTTTCTTTTCCTGTTTTTGAACTCGTGGTCAGATTCTTAGGCTTGTTTAAATTCTTTGATTAGACGTTACCCAATCTAAATTCATAAACCTTTTCTTAGACTAGCTATTAGTTTTATAGTTTTTTCCCCATGTGTTTAAAACTAGCTGGAGGCCCTCTGCATGACTTCAGAAGGGATGCATGAGCAGTTTGGCCTATTTTTGTACAATGGCAAAAGGGTTAAATGTATTATGAGTAAGGTATTTTCTTACCTGGACCCTATTTTCCTGTCTAAATGACTAATAGGAACAACACTGTTTAAAACTGGTCCAGTGTTGAGCGAGAGTGCTGCAGCCAACCACCATAATGTGACCAAACAGGATGTTTGCATAGTGGATTTATGTCCACTAAAAGTGCTTCTTTTTGCCACCAACATGTTCAGATTGTTAATCTAAGTGTCTGACAACATAATGGAAAGGATCGCTACAGATACAGATCTTTATTTGTTTAACCAGAAACAGCCTCAAAATTTGCCAAACCCACCAGACTCCATTTGAGTGATTGTTGGAAAAGTGTGTTCAGCAAGATAATGTTCACAAATAAGCACCACTTTCATGATTATTGAAGCCTAAATGCAATTGCCAGAAGTAAAAAGCTAACATGAGGCTATAACTACACTAAGGTCGCATGACCTAACATCACCACCATAGTGAGCATGTAAAGTGTGTTTGGCATGGCTTGGGATGATGACATTTGTAGTCTTATTTAGCCACTTGTTGCAACTGCCTTTTTTTAAGATGCACAAAAGCACTCATTTCTGGGTTTTTGGACTCATTCCTGGGGCACTCTATATCAGTTTTTTTTAAAAACCTATGACCTACCTATGACACTAACAATTAAAAACTGACTGAAAATGAATTAATCACTGAATGCTCCTAACTAACATTACTACTGCTATCATAGTTAGGGTAGTACCTAGTGGTTCATGGAAGAACTCAACTACAGACTAAAACAATGATTACAAAGTATGACACAGCACAGTTAATGTTACACCAACATGTTAGCCTTATTTTTAAAAGGCATATTGTTTTTATTTTTGCTTCTTCAAGCCCCCCCCCCCCCCCCCCCCCCCTTTCCTCTTTTATCATTCAATACTTTACAATACTTTATCCAACAATACAATGGACAACAAATGTCACATATAAAACCAAAACACAACAATACATGCAAGCTAAAAACATCAATTGCAATGGGAGATGAATGACATTCTACAAATGCTAAAAAATTAAATAACGATAATATTAATTCATAAATATTTAGAAATCTATTTAATTAGAAAAAAATAATTTCATCAAATATTTTTTGCATGAAATTAAATTTATTAAAGAAAAGGTGGAAAGAGGGTTGTGAACCTAAAAAAAAAAAAAAAAAATTAAGCTAATTAATTTCTCAAGTTTTGCTGTATGATGCAGTTCTACGTTCTCTGACGTCATCGTTCGACGTTCACATTTTCTGACGTCATCGTTCGACATTCTAGAATTAACCACAGACTGTATAAATACATGAGAAAATGATTCCACTGTTAGTTAGCTGTGAAGAAGTTGGTATGACATGTAACTGCTCTTATATCGTCCATTAAATATGAAGCTATGAGCCACAAAGAAGTTCTCTCATTTTAACTTAATTAAATTCAGGTGTGCGGATTAAACAAACCCCGGTATGACGTGATAATTAGTGAGCTTCAGGCAGCCGTTGGCTGGTGGAAACGGCTAGGCTAACGTTAGCTTCATCGACCGTTAATGCTAAACTAAGCTAACGGGTGTACTAAGGACAAACATGCTAACTCTTACTCCCAAAACGTCGAGTTCTTCCTTCAGTTAACACAGAGGTGAGTCTGAAGTGTTTTCAAGTATAACATTTCGGTTTAAGGTAACGTTAGCTTAACAAAAGTTAGCAAGTTAGCTAGTTCTCCTGATGTCCAGAAACACTTTCAGACCTAGCTAAGTTAGCTTTTAGACAGAAATTCAATACCAAGATTTGAAAAAAGAAGTACTGTTAACTCTTAATTGGATGTACTTGAATGGAAACTGCATTTCAAATCGTTTTTTTTTATCAGTCATTAATGACTAAATATGATAGCTTATACTCAGTGTGTCTGGATAGAAATATGGTCAGAGGTAAAATATTGCATTTTGCTTTATCAGGGCCTTTCATGGTTATTTTTTTCATGATAGAGCACCTTCAATGGCCTCTTATACCAAAAACAATTGTGCTTGAAATATTGTGTCCTCTAATGTATAAGTTAAAGTTCATTTTTTACATTTCTAGAGTATCCCTTTCTTACTGTTGACTTTACTACAAAAGAAGGTGGTCAAATTTCTGTGTTCACTTTCTCACATGTACTGTAGGTGTCCCTGTTTCCATGTTGTTTATATTTACTTTTATCCCTCTGTGTGTTGTCCTGTCTCCACCAGAGGACACTGTTGCTCCAAAAACCCCAGCCTCTGCAGCCATGTTGGGATCAACAGGTAAGGCAGCCTGGTGGATACGGAGTTACACAGTTCATGATTGAAGATGATTCAGATGCTTAGGCTGTTAACGGTGCTGTTCAATATATGACAGCAGGATTGATGATATTGACGAGAGGTGGTGTTATGTGTAATTTTTCTCAGGCCGTGTATTTTTTCCTTTGATATTTTAGTTTACTTGAGATGAGGAAATGGTATCACGACTGCTGAAAGACAGACACCTTCTGAAGAGACGGCAGACAATAAACCAAAACCAGAAATAATACTGATGCCTAAACAAAAGTTCATCTATGCTGATTTATACAATTAAATCTTTATTATTAATTAGTGAGTGTATTATATTTTCAAATACAAATACTGTATGTACATAGTAGAAAAACTAACTTGAAATTTGAAGACAGTTCAGTAACAGCATTCTGTCATTTTGTATTTGTATTTTTTTGTGCGTGGTTTGTGTATGTACATACGTTATTGTATGTGTTTTATCAGCTCCCAATTCCCCGAGCCTTGCTGATAACTCTCATCCTGCTTCCAGGACTGAATCATTTTTTGTGAGTATAACCGACCAAGTATGATTAGTTTATCAAACGCGTGCATATGTATTTCACGAGAGAGAGTCCAAAAAAAAAGAGGGGGGAAAAAAAAGTGGTATGATTAATTTACCAGCATTCCGCAGGGTCAAGGAAATTGATGCAGGATAATTGGGCACATAGGGAATCCTTGGCAATTTGTGCTTTCAGACTCTACTTGAGAAATTAGATGTCAGTGCAAATGTGAAATTGCTCCTCAATGTTCTCAAAGATTCCATGAAAATTTAAACATAAATCTTAAGTATTTCCAGCAAAGGGATTCTTTCCCTTTTTTTTGTGCCAACTTGAAATGAAGCCCTGTGAAAATGATCTGAATGAAGTGAAAGTGTATGAGGGGGGAAAAAGACATCCGAGCCTGTGTAAAGTTGGGGCTGCACTCCGAGGAGGATGTCGGGGCTCTTGCTCTCGGTAAAATCCTCATGCAAGAATTCATTAGATTCTTTTTGACAGGAAGTAAAGTTTGAATTCATCCGAAGACATGTAATTATAATATTGAAGATATGTACACCTATAACGCAAATATAACTCAGACAGCGCGGTATAGCCTACTTTTTTTACTCGGGTTGTCAGGGTAGAAGTTGGAAGGCACAGACGCACGACACATGTGTGTTGATATGAATGAAAATAAATTAGGCAGGAGTGAATAACTGATACAAAGAGCATACATTTGTCAAGTTCGGGAGGCCATTGATTGATAAAGTTGTATGTTTTACTTCGACAAAGTTTGAATCTTTTTTTATTGTGAAAAGCATTCAGACTCTGATAAACCATTTTTTAAATTCAATGGTCATTAATTACATTTTATCAGTTTTGCTTCAATTACAAGCATTACTGAAAATTAATAAATCATCATCATCATCATCACCGAGTCTGATCAAAACTTGGGGGGAAATTTTATATTCATGCAAGATCAAGATAAACTGATCGCTTAAAAGTCTCGCTCCAAACTCCTAGTTATATTTAAATGTTAGTGTTTATTCCTCACGGACACACAGTGCGAAAGAAAATGCTAAACAAGAATATTTTTGGTAAGCATACTACATACTGACACTCTGGAAAACGGCTTCATTTGTCCTCATTAAAAGCTTAAAAGTCCATGAATAAATAATAATTAAAGAGGATACTTTTTTCCCCCTTTTTTTTTTTATCTTCGGCCTTATGCAAAATACACTCACTGACTAAATAAATATGCTCCATAAAGGCTGTTTAGAAACGTGCCCTCCCCCCTCCACTTCCACATTTAGATAGCTGACATGCACCTAAAGATCACATCCTACATTGGCTGTTGGTTTTGGAGGGAAAAATTGGACCTCCGAGAGTCAACTTAATGCAATTAAGTGAGGATGATGAGTCTTTCTCTCTGTGCTGCTTGAATCAGTAAGCAAGGCAGAATCAAAACTTAAAGGCAAGAAGAAAAGAAAAGAGCGGGAGATGAGCGTGCACAGACCGGTCCCAGCGGTTTAATTATTTTAATTATCTCTCCTCTTTCAGCTTTCCTAAAAAAGAGGCCATTAAAGGATGCCCGTTTGGGTTAATCTGATTAAAAAAACAAGATGGAGGGAGAGATGAAAGGCTGCAGATGTCAGTGCTAATCAGGGGAGTTAAAACTGCTATTTGTGAACTGGGACGGTTGTTAAAGTGGGTAGAAAGTGCGTGCAGTGTGAGTGTTTTTTTAAATACGTTTTTCCTCACTTCAAAACACCTCCTTCCCGCAGCCTCTGTTGATAAACTCCCTCTCATGCATCTCCTCAAACTAACGCCATGTTTGATTCTCCACCGCGCTCTGTAACTGTGCTGGCAGCAGGTCAGGCAAACACGGTGCGACTGGAGAGAAATATTAAAAGTTTAAGTTTAGTCCCCAGTGATATGGCTTCGTTTCCGTAAAGGAAGATGCCATTTGAGGAAGTGATGAAAGCAGCATTAGCAATTAGCAACACCAGAGTGAATATTTCTTGGGTTTTGCAGAAAGTCGGCCAATAAGACACATCATTATTGATTTACCAGCCGGTGCTTTTTCATTCTGAAGCAAAATATAATAATAAACTGCTCCTCATCATGTCATTTTTGTCAGTAACTTAGTCCTTAAAGGGTTATTTCCTTAAAACAAGTGAAGAAAGAGTGTCAGTTTACTCTGCACTTCAACTCCTCTCATGTATTTTCTGAAACTAGATTTAATTTTTCTTGATTCTCATGGAGCAAACTGTCTTATTTTTACTTGTTTCAGTATGAAGGTAGTGAGAAGAAATAGAGGTGAGGCAGGTGTTTCTCAAAGTCCACCAAGTACAAAACATTTGTGCCCTCAGATTAGTCCGAATGGCTTTTTAATTGTACAGTATTCTTTTTGTTTGACACCAGGGTGTAAACAGATGGTTTGGTTATTCAGTGTTTTAAGATGCAGATGGTCATTTCTATGATCTTCTTATATTGAAAACATGTTTAAACATGTTCTCACTGCACCAGCAAAGTTTTTCACTTATTTTAAGATTTAAATTGTTTTAGAGATTTTTTTTTTATTATGTTCATGTAAAAATCAGTTTTGGTTTTAACTTACTTCATAAGATGGAGATGCTGTTTGCAGTGTAATTATTTAATGTGGTTATTAGAAGCCGTATGTATCAACTTTATATCACTCAGCAGGCCCAATGCAATTCTGTCAACTTTGATAATGCAGGGAGTTGTTAAAGTTCCTCTGACTGCAGAGCTTGACATTTGTTCAGGCAAGAATGAGCACAAAACCAGCACAGGTGTTGAGCCACAGCATGGCGAGAGAGGAGGGGAAAGGAGAGGGGAAAAAAAACAAAGATCTACTTTCAAACTAAATCAAGCAGAAGGAATGTCCTGAGTGTGTACAGAGATGGACGGGAGCCCATGCAATATTAAAGCGCCATGTCTGGCAATGCCAACCGTGCCACTCCTCTCCGCGGCTCCCGCCCTCCCGGCTTCCCGGCCATCGGCTCTTCCCTCAAGGTGACACTTCAAAGCGGGCACGCAGACGTGGCAGGCCTGGCTGTCGGCATGGAGCCAGTCCCCCCTACCCCAACCCCCCCCCCCCTTCCTCCTCTTTCTCTCCCGCCCACCACCCATTCTACCCCGCTACCCCCACCACCACCACCACCACCTCAAAGACACAGCTCCTACCCCTGCTGGGCCAGGTCAGCGCCAAGATCCACACCGCTTGCCGCCTCGGGAGCCGCTGTCAAAAAATTCTTCCCCACAAGCTTAATTAATAACGGGCCATTCCTAATGCAAACCCTCTGAATCTGCAGCCTGTTTCCCTCCGATCCTATTGGTGAGTTCTGAGGCCTCGACAGAAGGCAGACAAGGAGAGGAGGGCTGGTTGGGGATGCATCCAAATCATTTGAATTTCGATGATTGGGATTCACATGCATTATTCTTCGTGCTTTATAACCTATTTTCTGTGTTGTACAGTGTGCCTGCCTGCCCGCCTGCCTGTCTGTCTGGGTGTTTTTTTTAAAGATGTCTCTCTTCTGCAGATGATTGGAGACACTCGAACCAAAGAATATGGGGCTGCTGTCCTCGGCCTGTCTGACAGGTGGGGTAGGAAAAACCTAAATGTACACACATACACACACCCAGTCTGCATCAGCTGGGTCCAGGGCCTGTAATCACCTCTCAAACCTGGAGGGAGAATTTTACAGAGCGCGCTGTGATCGATATTTGCCGATCCGTCTGCCCGTATCAACCTCAAATAAAAGCAGAGAGCAGGAGACAAGGCAGCACAGGCAGGTCGTGGGGAGGTCTGCGGCTCCCCCGTTTGATGTCTGTGAAAGCGCTCATCAGTGTGTAGAACCGGCCTCATCTCGGCACGCCGGGTCACCGCCGCCTCACCCCGAGCAGCGCACGGCTGATTGTCTCGCTGTCGGGGCGAGCGGGGTTGTTGTTTTCCGAGGTGAGAGGACGGATCTTTTCCGGCAAGCTGGGTTTCGTTTTTTTAATAGGGCCCCAGCTCCGGCACCTCGCAGGCCCGCTCAGGCCGACACGCTGATGATGAGGAGGGGAACTTGTCCAAATTCTCTCCTCCTCCTCCTCCTGCCAGTCCTCAGCTCGTGTTGTTACTGTATTTTTATTCACTGCATGTGCTCCTCTGTCTCGTCTGTTGCATTCTTGATGGACCGAGCGGGGGGAAAAAGTGCAGGCTAAACAACCCCGTGTGCCTCGAGAAGCCGTGGTTAAATGGTACACAGCTCGGAAACATAAGGTCTGCAAGTGCGAGCGCAGCCACGAGAGCATTGCGGCATTTAGGGCAAGGAGCTGGTTACGTTAGCTGACACACTGATATAATTAGGTCGTAATAAATAAGAAAGGCAACGGGGAGCGAGGGCGTGTCTCAACAGTGGCCATTAGAGAAACCACATAGGTTGCATTTTGGGAAAAAAAGTCACCTGTCTACCTGGAAATACACACACTTTCTCTTTTTCCTGCTCCGTCTCACACACATTTACTCATTGTCCTACTTGCAGAGTCCTTATGAGTGTTGTTCTAAACCCCAGAAGCCCTGGCCCTTTAAGTGAGCTAACTGGGGTGGTTGTAGGCTCAAACCAACCTTAATTAGTACACTTACTGCACAGCGAGGGCAGGTACGAAGGCGAGCCTCCGCACTGCAGTTTCCCTCAGATTAAGCCTCTTTTAGACGAGGCTGTAACCTCCCACAATGATGCGGTAATTAACTTCATTAGCTTTCGATTCTCTTTTAGTTTTGGCAAAGTGGGTGAGGCTTAGTTTTGGCCTCCGTTGAGATAAGAGTCGCAGAAATCGGTTAATCTTGTCTGTCTGTGTTTTATCTCCACCAATGTTGCTGTATTTCACGCGTGCTACCTGCTGTTCATCTTGGCGACATGCATGTGCATGAGCGGGTTGTAATGAGTCAGGCATCGGGTTTTAATAAGCAGAGCTTTACCCACAGATCCTTCTGTGATTTGCATCCATGTCGGACACGAGGCGTAAAGCGGGGTGATTGATTCATGGCTCGTCCCATATTGGAGCGAGGGAGAGGGAGGAGAGAGAGACAGAGAGGAAGGCCATAGATTTATTATCAAGCTCAGCGACAAAGGGAGGAAGAGAGTGTGCATATGTTAATCCGCTGGCTGAACGATGATCAAAGACTGGAACAAGCTGAGCCCTGCTGATCGCCTCGGGGCAAACGATGCTCTCCAAGCAGCTGGGAAAGTGTGCAGACGAGGAGTAAACAGATAGTTAGAAAAATCAATAGCCGAGGTTTGGGCCGCGGCTTGGTCTGAAGGTCAAAGAAGGCTGGTGTCTGCGGTGCTCAGAGGGAAGTCTGGAAACCGGGGGCGCTTTTAGGCCAATCTAAGAGAAGTGATGTGTTTACAGCTGAGTTGTGTCCAGGCATGAAGGAAGTTCAAGCTGAGGTTATGGCTGCTCTGGTCAGTTTGGAGATAAAAAAAAACCCCACCATGAAACAAAAAGCTATTCTGGCTCTGACTCAAACATCTAAAGATTTAATTCATGGGCAATGGCATGGGTGTGTGTTTGGAGAGAGGACCTTGCATCCGCTCATTTGGGTTTCAAAGGAAGAAGGATTTTCTTTTTAGTGTCAAAACACCCTGCGTGGGACTCGTTTGTTCGTTATCTGTTGTCCCACCTTCTTCTTTAGGCTGACCCAAAGTATTCCCACAAGGCCTTTACCTCTGGTACCCACGCTGGCTGGCTGCTTTGGGAATTTGTGCCATCCCTGTGATCGCATCCTCAATGCTCAGTTTTGGTTTGAATTTTGCAATTTCCATCGTCAACACTTGCAATTCTCCTATAGGTCCTCACGTAAATATTGCAGAAAGTCGAGTGCTTTCTTTCTCATCAAAGCAGTCACCTCACAGCTTCATAGGCTCCAATAGCTGTTGAAAAATAAAAATATTATCTGTCATTGTTCTGTTCATTATAAATTCCAGTCTTTGTTTGCCTATAGCTGAATAATTAAGATGACTTAGCTTTTTACCCCCAAGCTTTGGCGTCTTTTGACTTCCTCCACTTCTGAAGCGGATTGTTTTTGTGATTAGTCATTTTGTTTAATCTGGTAATGATGGCATCCCCTCAGGCTAAATGCCTGATTTGTGCTTACCAGTTTATTTATTCATTTGTACTTTTGACGTGTTAATCTGCATAAACGGCGCAGAGCTCCACCAGGACCCCCAAACGTTTCTCTGCACCTGTCAATTACAACAAATCTAAGACACCTGGAAGCAGCCACCCTGGCCTCCGCGCCTTGATTGGGTTAGAAGTCTGCCTGTCAATCAGCCCTGATCTCCCCGGTCCTGTCAGGGAAATACTGATATTCAGCCCTTCATCTCTACTTCAAGACTGCAGCATGCATTGATCAGAACTGCCGCTAATTATGATTGATAAGAGAATGTGCAGTACCGCACAGACACAGACAGTACAGTACCACACATTGCATCTCTCTTTTTCACTCTGAGGCAGTGGTTCCTAACTTTTTTGGCTTGTGACCACCTGTCACTGGTGGTGTGTATTATATTTATTCATGAATTGCATTTATCTGAATAATTTTAGGGCTTGAAGAGATAAAATCATGCAGTAATTCACAAGAAAAAAAGCAGATTAGAGAGAAGCCTCAAAATATGTATTTAATTTTGCGTAGCTGAAAGATTTTGCTTTCCTATCCTGTTAATCTTGCTATTTACTTCTTCTGACCCGCTGCTTTAAGGGAGCTCAATTTGTAAGGCAAGCCAAAAATTGAGGATAAAGTAGAAAGTACTAAAGCTGCACAGTCTTCCAAATGTGTATTTTTTTCCTGAGATCCAAGTCTGGATCTCAGAAAAAAAATACACATATTGGTAGACAAAGTGATGATGACTAGAATTATTAGGACTTTATATAAACAGTGTGAACTTGTAAGTTACTCATACACATGACCTCTGATTTATGGCCACTGTATGTATCGTGTTGCTGTGGTACAAATTTAGCAGATCGGATTAATTGTGTCTATGTGCAGTGTAAGTTATGATGCATTTGCACTACGTAAGAGTGACAGCCGTGTCATGTCAAATAGATCAGTGGTTTCCGACTTCCGGATGAGGCTGTTAGCAGAGAGTGACGGCTCTGTGAATATCAGTTGTGTTTAGGTCTTTACAGTGCCCTGATCCTTTGGGATTTTTTTAAAATTATATCTTGAATAATAATCTAAACTTTAAAAATAACAATTTCAAGAAGGCCTCACAATCCCCCATGAAGCTTTGGCAACCCTAAGAGGGGGCCAGGACCCTGAGGCTGGGAACACCTAAATGAATTTAGCAAGGAATTACAGGAAGTAACATAAACAAATGTGTGTATGTGCAGGAACATTAATATAGAACCAGGGAATTTGGGGAAAGTGTTACCCCTATACCTCATGATGAACAAAACTGTAATCTTTGGCCCAAACTTTCCGCTAATTGCCACCAAAATCTGTTGGATGGTTTCAGAGATGCTACTAAACAAGCAGACATGCCGAAAACAGATCCCTGTGTGTTGACACTGATCACAGTTTGCAGCATATAACGACAGCATTTATATTTTTGACCTAAGAATAGTTTAACTGGATAACCAGTCTGCCATGAGAGTTGAGAACACACCAAACGACAGAAGGAACCCACTGACCTCTCGCGCTGCAGCCTGGCCATTAGCAAATCCTCCGGTATGTTGTCGGACAGTCGGAGACCTATAATTTACTGCAGCATGCCTCAGTTAGCCCTACAGCAGGCCTCTGGTTATCTGATGCAAATGTTCCCAAATGAAACGAATGGGAAATATCAACAAGCTCTGAGTAATTGCGGCTGATAAAAAATGCATGGGGGTTGTGGTGCAGGACTTGCTTCCCGCAGACGCAGAGAAGTTATCTCTCATTACCCGGACGGTGATAAAGTGCACAGACTTTGCCGTCAAGCAAAAGCAATGCATTCAGCTCCGTCTAATAAAGGCTGCTGCCTACCATACACTTGCTCGTGAAATCCATTTGCAGCCGTTTGTTACAGAGGAGAAATATTGTTACTGGCTGCAGCGATTAATTTTCTCTCTCTGTGCTTTGACGCTTGTCTCCGTAGTTAAAAACCCCTGCATATGAAGTCTGGATGTTTTATTCATTGTAAAACTTAATTTATATACAAGTAAGGATGTACACTATGTGAAGATTTCACACTAACAACCCCCACAGTACATTTAAAAAGTAGAGTCTGGTGCAATTCTTCATTGGTGTACTGGGGATTGCGATATCAGTTAGTCTTCAACTGCAACTTGTCTTTATGTGTTCCTTGCTGCGGCAGAATTCAAGACCTCAGTCCTTCTATCTGCCACCTGAATGTCAGGAGTCAGGATAAGCACTAATTCAATCTGCCATGCAAAACAGCTGTTTGGCTCCAAGAAATCTGAATAATAAAGAGGATGACACGACGGCTGTCGCTGCGAGCACAGCAGGGGATCCAAACTCCACAAACGAAAAACATGAGACTAGATTATGAGGAATGGATGAGGGTGGTTTCATGGCAAAGATGAGCAGCTTTTCTGTGCTGCCGGGAAACTTGTAGTCTGTGGAGATTTGAAAAATATTCGAAAAAGAAAAGTACATGTGGTTGGTGCCTTGAGTTAAGAAATCTGGGAAAGGTCAGCTGAAAGACGGTACCAATGTTTTTCCATGTTTTAGCCCATTTGCTGCTTTACATTAACTTACTGCCGTCTGTTTTGAAAACTAGGTCTTTTTAAAATGTTTTTCTGACCTTCCAAGCAGTTATTGGTCTCCTTTCAGCTCAGTTTGGTATTAAATCAATGGGCAGACCTCAGACTTGCTCAAGATAGATACATAATCCATCCTAGTGAATGTCATGTCAACTTTTATTTTTAACTTTTCAGAAGCAGGTTAGAATGAAGATATATCTCTTTCATGTCTCCGACGGTTAGAATCACATCGTGTTTGAACCTTTTTGCATTGAGAAATGTGTTTATAATCAAGAGAAGGTGATGACCTTATGTCGATCGGTCCACCTCTTTGGTCCAAAAATGTCCAATGCTAATGTTTATAACCATTCACCTGAAAACTAATGGCATTGCCATCAGCCCTAGCTGTACTGTGTGTTTAGTGCTAATTGTTGGCATGCTAAAATTTGCTAATTGACATAAAAACATAGATGATGAACATGATCGAAGATATATCTGCTAAACATTAGCATGTTAGCATTGTCATTGTGAACACATTAGCATGCTGCCGTTAGCATTTAGCTCAGCACTGGTTCAACTTTACAGCTTAGACTTGCTATCTTTTTGTCTGTCTTTATTACATTCATTTTACTTAAATTTTTAATGTCTTTTTTTCAAGACTCAAATATCCCAGCAGTTAATCCAAGACATAACCCCTGGTTTTCATAAATTATGTCTCAAGTCTAATGCTGCGTTCATATGGAATCAGGCAGACGGTAAACAGCAGACATACAACACTCTCTGCACGGCACAGGAAAAAGAAACAGTCCGACAGAATTAATGACATGTTGCAATGGTGTTGTCGAATGTAGCAAAGGAGCAAAAAGTGTTCACAATGACACATTAATCAACTGGATGGAGTCCAATAGCTTCCGATGTGTTTTTAAATGTATGCTGTGGAAAATGTTGGATAGTTATGTAAAGCATGAAACATGCAGAAACCACATTAATAACATTCATTGTTCTGCTCAACCTTCCCAAATTCTTTTAAAAATGTTGTCAAAAAATTATCCCCTTCTCGATGACAGATAACATTTCTGTGAACTTTGAGTTCTTCATGTTGCCCATGCAGATGAAAGGATCATCAGCAATTCAGAAAAAAACTTCACTTCTCAACTAGGGTTAATGCTTGTGGCAGTGCACTGACGTCAACAGCTGTTCTCAAACAAGCCCTTTGATGACTCATTGACAGCAGAAGCTCCCGATTGCCACTTTCACTAACTGGGGAAATGTCAGCGTCTGCGCTCAACGGAGGCTGATCACAGTCCTTCTACAGCTCCCGCCTGCCAGAACGTGGCAGTGATGAAATAGCTGTGGTGTTAATGGATGTGAGAGCAATCTTGACCCCCTCCAAAGAGCAGGCTCTCTGTCTCCATTAAAAAAGGGCCTTTACTTTGGTCTGGATCAGAGCCTCAGCTCTCTCTGTGCCACAGGGAGTAGCCAGACAAAGGTAATTGTACGCCTCCTCTGCCCCTCCACCTCCGCGTCAGGACCCAGGGGAGTGCCTGTGGAGGACACGGATTTTGAAATTGAGAGAAAACACACACAGACAAGTAATGATTAGGTTATTAGCACTGAGGTGACTAATTACCTAATTGTACTGTCAAAAGGGGGAGCAGGAGGGGGAGCTGGGCTGCAAGGTGAGGAGAGGAGAAGGGAGCAGAGGTGGAGTGTTTGGAGAGACTCCCCAGGCTGGGCTGTAGGGGTGGGTCCCTCACTACGTCTCTCTTTCCCCGCGGCATCCCCCCAGCCTGCTGTTCAGGTCCCGGTGACATCTGCTCGGAGCACGGCGTGTCCTCCCTCCGCCCCCCTCAGAGGCCGAAGTCATCGCCCCCCCTCCACACCCCTGCATGCCTCCCTGTGCAGATGTTGCAGTCCCTGGGTCCTGCCTGCGTGGAGAGCGTCAGGCCTGTTTGATGTGTGATGAAACAGAATCAAGCGAGCCACTCGGGGGCTCTGGGAGCAAAGGGGGTAGAAGGGGCGAAGCAGGGTACCAGGGAAGATAGGAGTGGTGGAGGGGGAGGAGGGGAGGTGGGGAAGAGTACAGGGAGGAAGGGATGTTGGGATAAGTCTCATTACAATATCAATCAGAGGCCGGGCACAGAGCACAGGGTTGGGATGTCCCTGCACTGGAGGTCAGAAACCTCAGGAGGAGGATGACGGGAAGGGGAAGAGGGGAGGAAGCAAGGAGAGGAGAAATGAGGAGAGAAAAAATGAGTGAAAACGAGAAAAGAAGGGAGGAGAGGTGGAAAAACGAGATGAGAAGAAAGGAAATGAGACCCAAGGAAGACAGAGGAAACAGTTTTAAGGAGAAGAAAGAAAATGAGAGGAGAGGAAGCAAGAAAAGGTGTGGAGGAAACAAAAGGGGAAGAGAATAATGAGAGAGGACAGGGCAAGAGGAAAGTAAACCAGAGGAGAGGAAAGATGTTTTGAAATAAGAGAGGAAAGAAGACAGAAGATGGAAGAAAAACAGATAAGAGGAGACAAAATGAGATGAGAGGAAAGAAACAAGATAAAAGTGGAGGAAACATCAGGGGAGGAGATGAAAGTCAGTGAGAGGAGACAGGGTGAGAGGGACAGAGGGGAGGAGAGGGAGCATGAGGAGGAAATGGGAGAGAAGAGGAGACAAAATGAGATGAGCAAGGAAAAAGGAAGGGAAGAGGAAATGAAATTAAAAGAAACAGATTAGGAGGAGAGTAAAGTAGATGAGAAAAGTAATGATGAAATTAAGAAACAACACGCAAAGCAAGAAGATAGGAAAAAGGAAGTAGAGATGTGAGAGAAGAGGAAGCAACATTTGAAGGAGATGCGATTAAAGGACAGGAAAAAAGGAAGAGAGGACAAAAAACAGAATAAAGATGGAAGTCGATGGGGGACAAAATAAGATGAGAGAAAAGAAAAGGAGGAGAGGAAGCAAGAAGAGAGAGAAGGAAATAGGAATCAAGAGGAAGCAAAAGGTAGTAGATGAAGATGGGAGAAGAATAAATGAGAAACAAGAAAGGAAATGAGATAAAGAGGAAGAAAAAGGAGATGAGACACGTAGGTGGGAGATCACAAGTGAAGGAAACGAGAGAATGCAAGAGGAAGGCAAAGGAAAGAAAACAGCCGAGGTGGAAAGTAGATGAGATGAGAAAAAAGGAAATGAGAGGAGAATAAACAAGTGGAAATGTAGGAAAGGAAAGTGGACGAGAGGAGAATAGAAGGAGGTAAAGGAAGAGGAAATTAGAAAGAGAGGACATTTGGAAAGGAAATAGATGAATCAAAAGGGGAGAAGAGGAAGTACATGAGAAAGGACAGCGTGCAAGTAAAGGAGCCCATAGCAGAGAAGAGGAAATGACAGTAGGGGAGAGGAAGTACTTTATATAGTAAGTAGATGAGGGGAAGGGAAATAAGATTAAAAGAGACTAAACAAAAGTGAAGGAAAGGAAAGTAAATCAGAGAAATTGTGATAAGAGGAAGCAAGAGTAGAGGAGCTGGTCGCAGCTTTCTCTCATGTCTCCTTCCTCTCTTTCTTCCTCCAACATGGCTTCCCTCCCTCATCTCTTTGCTCTGCGCTCCTCTATATATTCCCTCATTTACTCCTGCATCTCTGCCTAATCTTGCTCCCTGTGCAGTATGTTAATTATTGTTGTGAAAGAACAGAAAGTTAATGACGACAACGAGGAGAAAGATGATGATGATGATGATGATGATGCGGTTATGATTACCACTTAGTGCGGGCAGCACCGTGCCACGTAGAGAAAAGTTTAACGGCAGGAAGTGGGTGAAGAAGCGCTAACAGGGGATCAGGTGAAGCGATGGATAGGTTAGCAGTTAAAGATCAAAGTGAAAAACAAAGGCGGATTTCAAACGGGCCCAGAGAGCTTGGCAACAGACCCGCGGCTCCTCTGATAATACTTAGATCTATAAATGTTTCTTTTTTTATTTATTTATTTTCTTATTTATTTTTAAAATTATTCATCGCCATAATAATTTGGGCCTAACAAGCACTTGAGGGAGACGGCTTCCTTTTGCATCTCTCTCCCCCATTTCTTTAGTTCCCCGCTCCGTGGTGCTGGGAGCTCGGGGATTTGGGGGCACTATTAGAGAGAATTTCTTTTATTTGCTGCTAATGAATGATATGCATGATACTATTTTCTTTTTTCTTGTGTACTTTGTGGGGGTAACTGCGAGGATTGGGGCAGGAGCTGGAGAATTGGACTCTTTTTCAAGGCTTTGTTCATTTAACCCTCTTCTCGCCTTCCGAGAGAGTGCACGAGGTTGTTATCGTCACTTTGCCGGATTTCCAATTCAAATATGCAATCATACTTCACTTGACACCAGCCTGATATGGCATAGTTTGACTTTGTTTTTCTATTTTCAGTCACAGTGTATGTTTATGAAATATGGGTTAACTGGTCTGTAGATACAGGAGAGGCACAGCAGGTCTGTAAACATCTCTGCCACCGAGAGAAATAACTGCACATTTATTGTTCTTGATTCTTTAAAGGGTTCCAACTGTTTTTTTAATGCCCATACAGTGCGAAACAGCAATTTACTCCACGTAATGGTGGGCTGACGATGCACAGTTTTATTAATCTTCTATGTGAAGTTAACTCACGCTACACATTTTAATCTGCGTCTCTGCACTCCCAAAACATACCACTTTTAATGTCACACCATATGGATGAATTCATTGTGTTGTTTGATGGCCTGTTTAGGCTTATAGAGTTGTATGGACTTGACTTGCGTTGATTGTGCTACGACTGAAACAATCACTTGTCTTTCTTTTTTCCAGTGTTATCATTTCAATATATGTAATTGATACTTTGCAGCATCTTATGAGCCTAAGTTGTGAGTCGGTGTGCAGGCATGTTTTCCTCTGCTATGGGATTGTTTGATACACCAGGGCCGCCCATAAGGGGGGGGGGGGGGACTCTTTCTGGGGACCAGGCACTAGTGGGGCCCTGGAGGCAGCAATAACCATGTTTATCGTATAAATACAGTATAAGCAATGATAACCACATATTATTTTGAACCAAAATATTCACTATCACTTATTAAAACAACAGAAAAAGCATTGTATATATTGTTGCTTTAGTAAAATGTCACTGGCTTCATAATGAAACCCCCTCTCCTCTCCTTTTTTGTTTTTATTATGTACCCCCCGGTTGGGGCACACACTGACTGGCACACATAGCTGTCAATCATTACGTAAAATCCCCTTTTTATGGCATCAAACTAAACTTATCAGAAAAAAACAACACTTGAACAAACATCAGCATGCTAAGAACTATCTGAAATAACAGTAGCTGTCTTTGGGAAAAATCTATTTGACGTACTTCGATTGTTCAGTTTGACCCATGTCCGTTCCACTATCATAAAGGGAGCGGGGTTTATGACTCATACTGCAGCCAGCCACCAGGGGGTGATTGAGATGTTTTGGCTTCACTTTAAGGGAGCTGCCATGTCCTTATTATATACAGTCTGTAATCTAAACTGGGAAAGAGAACACACACATGCGTTGGCATGAGTGAAGCAGATGTGGGGAGGGCCCATTCACTGGACCTTTTAGGGGCCCACCCATTTCTGTGGGGAGGCCTAGGATACACACCACTGATACTACTGATACTACTTTTTGAGAAGCGTTAATTCAACAGCACAAACATTTTCACAATGTCATGCTTGACTAAGTGTATGAGTTAAGCATCTGTTTCTACACTGCAAAAACTGTTTGTCTTGTTAACTTTGCTACAGAAGTGCATTACATCCACAAAAGAAACAAAAACTAGAGATTCCTTTTCATTATTACAATGTCTGTGACATATAGTTATGTAAAACCAGTGTCTAGAAAGTTAGTTTTGAAATGTAATAGATTACAGATTACTAGTTACCCTGTTGAAAATGTAATAAGTAATGTATCTATTTTAATTATGTCGTCAAAGTAATGCAACTTAATACATTTAATGACTTTTTGATTACTTCTCTAACAAATCTTTTGACCAGGCATTAAACCTGAAAAGTCCTAAAAACATATTAAACCCGGCAGAGTAAACCTCACAACAGTACTCAACACTGATAACTGTCAAAATTGTATTAAAAGTTATTCAGCATAATGAAGAATATAGACTGTTATATTAAAGGTATGCTATGTGGGATTGTTGGTAACTGTAAACATGCTCACCAGCGAAAGTAAAAGTAAAAGCCAACCCCAGATTCACTTTTGTTTCGCTGTGTCTTCTGGATGCCTGATGCTTACAGTCGGGCACCTGATTGCTACCCTTTTAGCTCAGCCTCACCTGAGCTCTATCGGGGTCCATAAACATCCCAAACACAGAAAATAAGAAGAAATTAAGAAAATACAGGCAGAGGACAGAGTCTCTGTAGAAAAATACACCATCACACACGGTGTCAGTGTATTCTTACCGGTAATTAGTGATGATTGAGAGGGATTACCTCTCTATGAGGCTATACATTGTTAGGAAAATCCTGCATGGCATACCTCTAATAAAATTCTAAGCATACTGCCATTTAGTTGAGTGCAGTTTTCCTTGTTTCCAGAATTTCTAGCAACCCGTGTTACTGTTTAGAAACAAAATAGGCAAGTCATAACAAAAAAGACAGTTTTGGGGGTCCATAAAAAAACAAATGACTTGTTAAATCTGATACTTTCACAGTGTATTCTCCTGCTGCCTTATTGTATAAAGTATTTATTTTGCTGTTTGTGCAAAGATGTTGATATTCACTGGGGAAACACTGACCTTCACCTCTCTATGCAGGAAATGATGCAGATACCTTTTAAAGTGTCGTCTCGGTAGACTTCTGGAACAGCCATGCGCATGCATACATAGACAAACAGAGACGCATAAACTATTTTGCCTGCAGTGATGGCTGCAGTGCTATATTCCAAATGTTAAAACAGCAGCACACAACAGTGTGCTCTGTGCCGGCGTAAACATGGCCTGATAATGACCTCCCTTCTGAGTGGGGAGAGCTGCCCCTTCTCGGCTATCCCTCCTCTCCTCTCCTCTCCTTCTTCTTCTTTGGTGTGATGTGTGCGTCGACCCGGGCCCCGAAAAACTTTGAAGTTGCCTCTCTGCCACCTTCTGCCTAAATCGGCAGCTTCAGATGGGAGTTGATGGAGGCGCTATTGTCTCCCTTTGGAGCGCTCTGCAGGAGAGGTGGTGTGATGAATGTTTGAGCAGCGGTGATAAAGCTGCACTTTTCCCATGCTGAGAGTCATGCCAGAGGCTTCACACGCCTCGCCGGTCAGGAGGGGAGACTCCAGGCCGGGCCGCCCTGATCTTTACCTCCTACAGTGGGCTATATGGATGGGGCTTCTGGGAGCTGTGGGGCTAAAGGTCGACTGTGTAAGTACAGAGCAGCTCCACAACACAGCTGAGAGAAAAGCCTTGTGTGTGTTCATGTTCAGATTCACATTGATGACTGCCCTTTTTTCTCTTTTACACACACAGCACAAAAATAAACTTTGTACTAATATGTGTGGACGCAGAGGGCTCGTGTTGATGTTTAATTCAACCCTGTAAATGACCATTAATTAATAAACCTCATACTTCAGTCTACTCCATGTTGCATGAGCGAGCGTTTAACTTTTAATCTGGCAGCAGAGATGTCGACACATGCTTTAGTCTGAATTTAAATCGACTCAATTAGAGCAATTCTGTAAACGATATTACCCAGATTCAACTTGAAGACATTAAATCTTCATCTTTGTTTGTTTCTGCACAGCTTGTTGCTCCCCAAACCCCAAGCATCTGTGCAGAGGGAGGGGACGTGGGGGGGGGGGGTTGATGGCAGGCCACATGGGGAGCTCCTCCTCTCCCTCAGTCTGTCAGCCCACCTGACTGCTGCTGTGGCAGGCCTGCCCAAGGCAAGACCACAGGCTAGGGCCTCCTGTGGGCCTCCAGCAGGGCTAGCCAGCCTCCCAGAGCCCATTAGAGCACCCTTCCTTCCACCTCCGCCCGGGAGGCCCCCACCTAGCCCTGCAGCCCTGCGCCCCAAGATGCCATCGCTGTCCGTCCTGCTCTGCACTGAAATAACTCTATTGTTTTCCCCTGTTTGCCATGTTGTGTCTGTAATAGGAGCAGTTTGGGGGCATGTTTTTTTATCTTTATTTATTTTGCCGCCTTTGCTTGCCTTGTCCTCAGGCTGCAGGGTTTCAAATCAGACTCCTGAGAGGCTCCAGCTTCCAGTGGTGTGAGAGTATTTTTAGGGAACAAATCCCAGGAAGACCTTTTTTACAGTTACTGCACTAATGTGGTGTGACTGTCAAAGCTTCCACTAGTGTCCACCGTTCTCCTGAATGGCCCAAATAGGAGGATTGTCGAAGTACTTAACCTGGATTCGGTGTGTCTTATAGCAAAGACAATAGCAGGGAGTGTTTCAGTTGTATATTTCTCTCTCTGGTTCTTACATCTCTGATTTAATGAGATCGTCTCTGGAGCCGCTGAGATTCTCAGAGGCAAGGTGAGGTGGGGGGGAAATGATCAGATATTCTGGATATCCTGTGATTCTCTGTCTATTTGAGTCTTTTTGATCTAAATGAAACTACAGGGTGCAGAACGGACCCTGCATGTGAATCAGACCCGGCGACTTTGCATACGCGCTGCAGAAATACCAGGAGAGCAAATTCATGTTCAACCCCAGTTGTGGATGCAATTTGTGAACGTGAGCTTCTGAAGCGTGCTGTAATGGTTAAATTTATAATTAATAATATCTGATTTGCCAGATTGCCATAAACTCGGGGAATAAAAATTTGGGTGTATTGGGGTTTGAGATGTTTTTTTAAAGCATTAAGTATTTATGATCCTTGATGGATATATAAACTGTGGTAAATCCATTGCCTTGAATATTGATTATCTCTAATTAAAAATGCAGTTTGATAAGAAGGTTAGCAGCTTTCTCTGGTCAGCCTCGCTGCGTTTTACAACTTTCATATTATTTTTTTTTAATTTCCTGACCTCCTTGCGGTGTTTCCCTGCTTGCAGTTCAGTATGCCAATTAGCTGTAGAGCTCTTTAACGAGCAAGTCATTAGTTCTAATTAGGACGTGGTTAACTGCGATGCATTAAAAGGCGAAACCCATCATATTGAAGGATGGCGGTGTCGCCGCTAAGCCCGACTGGAAACAGCTGTTGACTTTCCTGAGAGGGTCAAGCTATAAACAAATACTCCCCTGAGCATAGTGAGAGGATGGGACAGCCACTCGTACAGAACGAGTGAAAGCATAGAATTAAAAAACATTAGTGACTGAATTGTGTGGTTGGGAAGAAGTGGTATTGTCTGTCTCTAAATTATTTTAAGACATACTGTTGTATGTATCTCAAAATAAGTATGCCCACAAAATGATTTATATGAGCACTCTATTCAACCCTGTCTGCTAAAAATAAAGTTTATATACTATTATGACAGAAATGTAATGCTACCTGGATTACAGTTTTTATCTGTATTACAAGGAAACATTTTCACTGAATGAATCTGCTAAGTCCCACAGTGTTCATACTGACTATATCAGTGAAGTAATGGATAACAACTAGGGCTGTCAAGCAATTAAAAAATTAATTATTTACATGCTCTGTGATTAATTAATCTAAATTAACCATCAATTTTTTGCCATCAAAGTATTTAAAAAATTTCAATTCAAATGAATTTTAGCAGATGTAACGTAGTAAAGCTGCTGGATTTTGGACACAATCGTCCCCCCTGTCCTCTACCACTCAAACTGGTCTGCAGTGCATTGTAATCCATTTTGTAAGGGAGCTAGTTAGTTAGGCGGTCACAGGTAGACTTTCTCAGTTTGTGCCTGAACGTTTGGTCGAGTGTGGCTTGACGAGGCTGGCTGCTAGCGTCAGAGGCTGTGCTAGCTCGGACCTCTGGGTTTGCTGCTAAATGCTTTGTGTTGAGGTGATATTTCAGGCTTTAACAACACTTCCAATTGATCGTTTTTTATATGTAGATGTTCATTCTTGTGGCCAAGCAGCATCGTCTCATCTGCCTCCATTATGTGACAAAGCCACTTTGTCCTTCAATAATTCACCGGGTCAAAGGACACCACAAAACGTGGTTAATCAGCCTTAATTTTTTATCAAGGCATTGTTTTCCTGTGATTAATTAATCATAATTAGCATGTTATTTTGACAGCCCTGATGACAACATTTTTTGTGTGTTGTTTGTCCTCACAAATCTGCTCTTGACAAATACGAATTTTTATGGGTATGTTAATTGAACTCAAAGCACCTGGTTAAAGTCAGGAAAAGATCACGGGCCTAGCTGAAGATTAAAGAAGTCAACAGTTAAATGTTATTTTAATTTTCACAAGAAAAAAAGGGAAAGGGCGATGTCATAGGGATGGGAATTGACAAGATTTTATTGATACCAATACCATTGTCAGTTCTGTGTATTGGTCTAACTCCTTATTGACTCCTGATCAATTTCCTGTTTGTAAAAAAGTTGACCTACACATGTTCTCAGCTCCAACGCAACAATAAAATGAGGAAGTATTTTATATTAGAATATCCCCTCTGGTGAGCGGCACGGCTGTGAAACTGTGTCCAGGCGTTCTTTTAGAGTCCCACAGGCTCTGTTGAACAGGTTGAGGTACTCTTTCGTTCCTCATACTGTCAGCCTATTAAATCAGATTATGCTTCTAAGTAGTCTCAGTGTGCCTCGGTTGAGCACTAAAAGTAGGGAATAATTAACAACTTTTTGTAATGTCTGATGTGATTTGTAGCATCTGTAGTAGTTTTATTGTTTGGTTACGTGTTGAGTTTTGTTTTTTTACTGTTAATATAAAAGCGGTATCACATGATATCCTGGGATGGGAGACAAATTTCAGTTTTTTTCTGATAATAAAGTGAAATCGTAATCGCATAGTTTTTATCTTATTTTTGCATCTTTCATTTTAGTGTAGGTTTTCCGCTAAGCCAGCCTGTGTGGCACTAATGTATAGTTATTATATAGGATACAGAGAAACAGAGAGAGAGACTTTGTTTGATGATGAAGTCCAGTGTTACTGTTCAATTCTCTGGGTTATCAGTGAAGTATTAACTTGACTGCAGACTGGATTCTCTACAGACAGTGTATTGGCAGGGCCACGTTATATAGGCTACGTCTCGTGTATGACATGTCTGTATCGTCATCGTGCTGCAATTTTATAAACACATCTGTTGTCCCTATCCAGGCACTGTGTCACGATAGAGTACAACTACCAAGTAAAATAGCAATGCACCATCAATTCACCTCACACACAAACAAGCACACAAACCCTCACCTCACACAAACAAGTGTCTCTGTCTCGCACACATGCAGCACAAAGCTCTACACACAGGAGCTGCTGCCGTAATTTCATTCATTGCACATACCAGTTTTTTGCGTAGCACTGATGTCATCTTTCTTTGTGAAATGAAGGCACACTTTGGACCATTTCTTCCTCTCAGCCATGACTCTTTCTTGCTGCAAGTTCCCAGCAGCATAGACGCACGAGTTTGACATCATTGTTTTGCAGTCCGCAACTGTCAGAAAAACACCGGCATTTATAAAAGCAATGAAAAAGCTTACGATGGATGGGACAATTTGGAACTGGCTCTCAACTGGAAGTGTTTTTCGAATCCCATCCCTAGCGATGTTTTGCCTTTTCTGTATCCATCCTCCTTGATAAATAGACTTTATTGCAGATCTGACAATGCACAGCAAAGGGATCAAATCAGAAAACAGTGAGTGTACTATCTGTTAGACAAACAGTCTAACACACAAGAATTTAAACACACAATCAATGCTGTAGTTTTTCTGTTGAGGACTGACAGTGTCTCTGAGGTGGCAGCATTTTTGACAAAATAAGAAATCTGTGACAAACTAAAACATTGTTTAAAAGTAGCACAAGTAGCGAAGAGGCATGAAGTCAGGGAGCCATCTCAGTAATGTCAGTTATACTGTAGTTAACATGTATCTAAAGTTTGTTGGTGTTGCTAACATAGAGTACTCCAGGGATGATGTTTTTCTGTACGCGGTGCAGAAGTTGGCATCTTACTGGTTCACTTGTCAAAAAGCATGTGGGATTTTTCCACTGGACTTTGGATTATTGTGGAAAATAATCTCTGTGGCAAACAAACATTTAAGATACTTGCATGTTTTGTTCAGCAAGATAATCTACACAAACCACTTTAAAGATTTTTGAGGTATAAATGCAATCACCAGATGTAATAATGATTATTAATGAACTACACCACTTGCATGACTGAACAGTCCTACCACAACGAGGCTGTAAAGCTGTGTTCAGTGTGATGACGTTCTGTAGTCTTAGTTAGCCACTTGTTAGCAAATGCCTTTTTTTAAGACACATAAAACTTTCGAAATTCACAAGTAGGATATTTACTGACGTATTTTATGTGGTAGAACAAAATGTGAACCACAGACCTTATTTCAGGCATCTAAAATCCCATTGACTTTGAGAGGAGGGAACCAGGAGTGCTACAGTGCTAACTCATTTCCTGGTTTTAGGACTCATTCCTGCAGCACTCTTAAAGCTACTGGTCATCGATTTAATATTCAAAAGCTTTATTGTCATTATCCAAGTATAGTAAAATTGCAAATGCATCATCCTCAAATGGTGCATACTATTATAACTTCACACATATTTACAAAGAATAGAGTAAGGCACAAATGTCAGAGATAATAAATACTCAACGACAAAATCTAACCAATATAAGTACAGAATATAAACAATATTCCAAAATGTTAAGCAATATTAACAACTCTGTATCTGCAAAATGCTTAAGTGAATTTAACTGGGCAGCTTTTCAAGTTGTAATAAGCAATGCTTACATTGGCTGTGTATATACCTTTAATTTTTCCTATGGGGGCAGTTAGGGTAAAGTTTAAAACCAACAGATTATATAATTACAAATCATGAAGACTGTGAAGGCATCTGGAGAAAAATCTGCTGTACCTTTGCAGAAATTTCTTAACACCCGAACAGGTCTACCTGCTAAACAAAAAAAAAAATTGGTACCATGAAGGTATCTTACACACTTAGATTTCACAAACTTTTTTAGGTGATGGTGTTTGTTACATATGGAGCATCCTGAATAGTTGGCAGACAGCTGTTTTTGCTAATGTGTGCGCGGGTACGAGGGGGGAGGAGGAGGAGGATGGCAGGGCGGTGGGGTGCAGCTGAGGATGTGCAGGTGCACAGCGAACGTGACAGAAAGGTACACAGGCAGAAAACAGACAGAAAGTGGAATGAAACACGGGGAGAAAAGATAAAGAGGAAGAAGGAAATCATTGAGCGAGACTCGTAAGTGGGAGTCGCGGGGCTCGGCATAAATCGTCGTAGATTACGGAGCCTGTGGAGATCTTTTGACTTGTGTTCCTCCTCTTCCTGCCTTCTGTTTGACATGAGAGTGAATGAGGTAATCCACTGTGCTCAGGGGTACACAGGCTCTGCTCCCATCTGGGCTTTGAACCTTTTGCTCACCTCATGCTCGGTCTCTGGTGTGTCGTGGTATAGTGGAGCATGTCAGACAAAGAAATTAAAGATGGCAGTTTACAGGGAAACACTCGGCTCTTTTGGTAACGCGTCTCTAAGAAGAACCTGACAAATTGATTTAAAAGGATGAAATACGTTCCCCAACCCACAAACGTTTTCCCCCTCACCTTTTAAAACATATTTACCTCCCTGTCTGTTCCCGTTTTGTCACTTTGGGAACGTGTGCGTACTTTGTGCACGTTTATGTCTGTTTGCATGGTTGCATTTATGTACTCATTCATTTTTCATGCTTGTAATAGTACTTCTTTGCAGCTATTGCTATCAATCAGGAAGGGGGGGTTGTTTGCATGTGAGATAATATACGTGAGTGCATACAATATGTGTGTGTTTTGAAAGTGCTCCGCTTGCAAGTGTGTTTTCAAAAGCAGGACTGCGACTGTTCTTTTGTTGCTCACAGCTGTCCCACATTAGGGATCAGCCGCTATTCCCCAGGCAGTAAAGGGTTTTCAGAGGCCCTGCTAATTGGCTGTAATCTCCTTTTTAAACTTGAAAGCCAGCAAGCCTCCAGCCTCGCAGTTTACAAGCAATTAATGCAAGGAACACCAATACTGCTGGTCACAACTGGTGTATATCTGTTCCCTCTTCCTGCGGTTCCCTCTTATCTGATCTCACGCCCGTCTCAGAGGCGGATTGACTCCTCCTGCTTCGCGGGCCCCGGTGTAAACAGCTACTCAGTAGTGGGGCCTTCTGGGGAAGAGGTGCGGCGGGGGGATTTGGTCTGAATCTTGAAGTGTCCGTGGGGATGATGGCAGGGTTTGGGGATCGGAGGGGTTTCCTTCTTAGGCGCTGATGAAATAATAATGCATGGAGTTGGCGAGGCTGAAATTTGCACATGAAAATCCTCTCCCTTCGCGCTCCTTGCGTCTAATGTGCCGCCGATGACAATCCCTGCCTCTCACAGTTTATATGCAAATGAGTTCTCTCAGCTTCCTCCTCCTCAGAGAGTCGCCCAGCCGAGCTAGAGAGAGCGAGATAGACAGAGAGATATAAAGCGAAAGAGACAGAGTGGGGCTTTTTTGTTGTGTTTTGTTTGTGTTTGTCTTGTTTATTTTTAAAAGGATTTTTAAAAGATGATAATATATTTTAATTTTTCCCTTTGTTTTTTTTTTTTTGTTTTTTTTTCCTGAAAGGCGATATGCAGATTCTCTGAAGAGTTTGAAATGCCAGACTTTTCTTTTGTGTTTAATTGGAACATAATGCCGGTAGTCTAAATAAAGTGTTTGTGTGAAGTGAGAAATGGTTGTATAATGACTAATTTTTTTTCTCACCCAACAAACAAGACTCATCCTCCCCTCAGGAGTCTCCTCCGCCTGCCTGTCTGATTATACTCTTCCGATATAAATACCGTTTCCTCTCCATGACCTCTGTTCTGTCTGGTTCCCTCTTTTTTTTTTGTCCATGGGCATCGGCCTCCTGCGCAGAGGAGCGTGGAGTGTTGATATCACATCGCCAGGCACTCTAAGCTACCAGTTATGAATTGGGGTAAATGGAAACAGAAGAAAAACAGACATAATCTAAAACAAAACCCAAATCTGTTCAGGAAATAAAAGCATGTGGATTAGGTTAGTACCGATTTTGTTTTTAACCTGAAAAACATCCACTGAGGAAGGCAGAGCAGTCAACAAACACTGGGTGGTTGAGATCATTATATCCCTCCCAAACCTAATATTTAAACTAGGCGTTGTAAATGCATGTATGGAATGAAAGCATGACCAGTTTTTCATTACAAATGCATTCAGAATCTGATGAAGTTCATGACAAATCTGCCCAAAACGTCGCCTTCTTGCACTCAAACTTTGGTGTATGTTCTGCCTACTTGTTATGATGTCTACCGAGAGCCCACCCAGTCAAATTTTCAGGCTGGCTAATTGATACTTTTCAAATCAGCAGATAAACAGCAACAAGAAAACAAGAAATGGCTGCGTCTCCTTTCACTGTTTCCCAGTACCCCCATTCAAAGCAAACAAGGCCCATCAGACAGAGGAGGGGTGAGATGGATGGAAGGAAGGAGGGGGGGGGGAGTACAGAGGGGGAGAGGAGCGGGGCTTCATGTCAGCCTTCTCTCCTCAGTCACGGCCAGTTAGTTAAAGCAAACGCAGGCGGACCCTGGAGAGAACGCGGGGCGGCGGAGAGTGCCAATCACGGCCGGGCCCTGGGCATTCCCTGGTACAGCTCGCCTTGAGCAACTTTTTATTAATTTAATAAACATCCCACAGAGACAGAGCGGTGTGGACTTATGTACCCTCGCAGACAACAGCACCGCTCGGGCCTAATGAGATGTGCTACTCAAACACACACATATTCACATATACACACACCAAATGTACACACAGTCTTTCTGGAAACACACAGGCATGCCACCCAGAGGCCAGAGCATTAAAGAATCGGTTCACCTAAATTGCAGAAAATATATCTTTCCATTGTGGTGTCCAGCCGTGAGGGTAGTTTTGGTTTTATTCACCAAAGTTTTGAGATATCTGGGTCTGAGATTTCTACAGCCACCCCAGTACAATGAAAGTGAATGTGAATTATTACTAGGCCATAGTTTCTGGAGTAGGGCTGGGTATTGAACCTCCATACTTCTGGTTACCAACTAAAATGTGTCCCAAACAACGTGTAAGGAAAAGTGTTAAGTATTACAAGTTGCTTGGACAGATTCTTAAGTTTGTACATATTATTTAATCAGATGATTCCTGATGTAATTCAGAAAACATTCTTTATTCAACACTGATGCACTGAGCAGCCTGTCATATCTCATAAAATGGAAAGAAAAGCCATTACATGTTTCGCTTCCCCAACCTGAGATCACAAAAAGCATTGTTTTGGTATCTGAATCGAATCATAGATATGATATTGTCACAGATAATCAATACCTAGTCTTAGACAACAGATGTTGCTGTTTGGTTCTTACATAATTTCTCATTTTAAATTCTATAAACCTCAAGTATGTTGGGGTTGAGGCAGAGATTTTAGAGGTGGATATCTTAAATCCTAAAAATCTGACCACGCAGTCTATATCAACTTTTGATACTTGTCACTTTCTAATACTCAAGGTATTCAAGTTAACCCAACCCTAAGGTCCCACGGAAGTTAGAACGTCTTTATCTTCTGTACTGTGACGTATTTCCCAGTGAAACATAATATTTAAACGGTGTAAAGTTACCGAGCCGCTTACCAAACTACAGCGCAGTCTCCTGCTGAACGAACTGTTGGCTCAGACCTTAAACCATTTTGTTTTGGAAATAAAAACAAATGTTTTGCCCATTAACATCTGAACACACATATCCTCCGATCTCTCTCCATATTGCTCTGTTAATTAGCTACTACAACCCAAAAATTGTGACGTGCAATTTTATGTGACTGGTGTGGCTAGCTAGTTTCAAAGTCTCATTTGATTGGATGAACTTTTGTAAGCGCCCCTGAGTGCAGGATGAGTCATCAGACATTTGAGACTGTTTTACATGAATAGGAAAAACAGGGATTTTGATGTAAAAATACAAATTTTTGATACATATTTGGTATATAACAAGAGATAAATGAAAAATTAACACAGAGACACAAGGTTAAAACACGGAAAATGCATTTTTCATTGCATGGGGACTCCAGGGCCTTTGAGCACCAAGTCTGTATTTTGGGTGTTATGACCTCACAATGTGTCAATCAAGTCCACACACTCACTCAGAAACCTTCATCTGTCATTAAAGTTTTCGGAACAGATTCAATTTTCTGCGTTTTTTTGCATCCGTCGAAATCCTGTAGAGAGTTGTTTGACCCAGCGGTGAAGAAAATTGGAATAACCTGTAGGACAGATACATCAGCAACAAGGGAGAGGAAGAGGGCAGAAGGGGTCAGGGGACCAAAGACATGGAAATATGTGGAAGCAATGTCCTTCTTGACAAAGAGAGTATAAAATTAGCCTGTCTAGAAATGCACAGCAGCAGTGATGATGCTTACAGCAGAATGCCATTTAATAGCAGCACATTTTTCAGAACTCAGGTAGCCATGGTAGCCAGACGCAGGCGGAGAGTGGCGACAGCCAGGGAGGTAACATCGGTGGTGAGAGGCAAGGGAGCAAGTGTGTCTTTCCATTTTGCATCGTATTGCAAATTTCCATAATGAATAAAACAATAAGGTTTCTCTGTGTAAAGATTTTTGTTGGATAATGGATTAAAAATATACATATGATAAAATACAGACTAGTGTCTACAGGCCTTTAGTCTTTCCAGAAAGTGTCCTGTTTACCCGAGAAGAGTGCAGTGACCATTTTTCTTTGGATCTGCTTTCTACCAAAGAAATAGTCGCTTTAAATTATTGTAATTCAATAGATTATAATGGAGAGTACCATTCTTTCTAGAAAGAAATATTGCTGCGGAATTTTCACCTACATTGTGCTGGGGTGTAGGCAGAAATCTTAGAGGTGGATGTCTCCAAACTTGGGCAAAGAAAGCCAAAACTATCAGCATGGCTACACTTAAACTTTATTCATTTGTACAGAGCCTTTCGTGCAAATTTGATACCAATAAAGGAAAATGAGATTGTTTTTTGTAATTTGGGTGTACTGAACCTTTAAAGTGGCACGCCATCTTTGAAATAAACTTCTTCTCTTCTGCCCTCGAAACACTCCTCAGTCTCGAGTTCATTACGATTCTGCGGGCAGCGCGGCGATGCGCCAGGGGTCCGACTGAGAGCACAAAACATTATGAAAATAATAATGATCTCACTTTCACGCTTGTTTCTTCCTGCCCCGGCTGCTTATGGCGGGCGTCAGTGTCGATGGGAGTCATTAGAAGGGTCGGGCTCTCTTCTCGACTGATGAGAAGCGGCTGCAGCAGGAGGGACCAGGGGAGCGGGAGGAGGACAGACTCCGGCACGCTAACAACCACAACCATCATCATCATCACCATCGCCACGCGTACCTGCTGCTCCGGGGAGACGCTGCCTCCTGTCAAACAGCGGAAGGACCCCGGTTCACCTGCAATGCAAAGTCGTGTGTGTGTAAATATATGTGACTGCATCTGCTTGTGTGTGTACCTGCGTATGCAAGTGTGTGTGCGCGCATCCTGCTGTCTACATAATTCCCTCCCAGTCTCAGCTCACTCTTTGGCTTTGACTGTTCACTCTCTCTTTCTCTTCCTTCACCTCACCCCTCCGTCTCCCCCCTTCCTCCATTTCCCACTGTATCACTCCATATATTCATGAATTTCCTGTTTATCATGAAAACTTATGCATGAAAATAGAGGGTGGGAAGGGGGAAAAAAACAAAAACAACAACAAAAAAAGAAAAACAAACAGGGTGAATGTTGATGGGGGTTTTGTCTCGTCTGGGTGCAGCGCAGCACAGGCAGCCCGGTCCTCAGGGGACATATGCAAGAAGACCCTGATTCCATCTCCCCTTTTTCTTTTCTTTTCATTTCCTTTCTTTCCCCTGTTTCCCTCCATCCACCCACCTACCGCCTTCCTTCATTCATTCCTTCCTAACATTCGTCCCCCCTTTGCTTTAGCCTCCCCCCACCTGCCCGCTGCCTTTCTCTTCTCGTCTCTCCTTCACACTGTCAAAGCCAGTTACAGGCAGAAGAGCTCTCCTTCTTAAATAATTCACAAGTTGATTAATAGACTCACAAGGGTATAATTAGGCAGGGGAGAGACAGTGGCTAGTGTAACCAGTACAGTGCTTAGGGGAATTAGAGAGCGGGGTTATTGAGGAAATGGAGAGTAGCGGTAAAAAAATAAAATAAAATAACGTGGCGGCTGCAGTGGTGGACTCGTGGAGGGGATGAAGAGGCAGGGGGTGGATGAGGAGAGGAGGAGGGGGGCACCTTTTTCTGAGGCTATGTGTTGGATATGAGGCAGCCTCTCCAGGAGCATGGAGCCCGGGGTTTGTTTGATGTGGAAATTGGACAGTTTGAATCCGTCTCCTTTAATTTTTCACAACTTACAGGGCCCCCCTGGGTGCCTCACATTCCTCTTATAGGATATAAATTAGTTTTTTTGTCCTCTCACTCCCTCAGTTTTTAAACCCCTTTTTTCTCTTATTCTTTTACACATTACCCAGGTACCCCTGTTATTTTTTTTTCTTCCCAGCGCCTTCTTCCTCTTCCTTACTGAACAGAGTTGCAGTTTCACCCCCGATGTTTGTCAGACAGTCAGTCATCAGCATAAAACTTCACTTATGTTGCCTCTAAGGCATCTTTTGTATTCTGAAAGGGATGTGCTTTCCGCTGCCAGACTGGTCTTCAAAACAAACAAACAGAACAATGGAACAACAGATCTCTCTTCTCAGTTCAGACATCATATTTCTGTTGTGGTGATCTCTGTCTGCCTCGCTTTTGCTGTTAAAATAAAATGAAAAGAACCAACGGAAATACACCCAGACAGGTACAACACTATGCCTTTCCAGTTTGTGTGTGTGTTTTTTTTTCTTTCCTTCTTCCCGGGAAGTTCTCTGCGAGTTAAAGCAGTCATATTGGGTACACACTGCTGTTTCTTTGGTTTGTTCGTCTGTATTTATTTCATTGTCGATATCTCAGATTGCTTCCTGCGGTCCCGCTCAGCTGTGTTTTTTTTTTTTTTTGTAGCACTCAGGATTCGCCGATATCCAAACAGACTGATGTGTCCATCCCAGCACGCGGGGCTGGCTCTGATGTGCGGCGTGTCTGCCTGCATGTCGACGTGTCAACTCTAATTCAAACTCCTCTGTTCTCCTCTCATCTGTCTGCTCCAGATGTTGCACTGGGTGTCAAAATGTATCTCGGCTCCATAAAAAAAAAAAGATGGAAAGCAACACATTTCTCTGTTTGTAGAAACTGATAGATACACTTTGAAATTCAATTCAGGCATGCAGGAGGAGATGAGCCCAATTCAGCATGTGTGAGCCTTGATGCCAGTGCAGATTTCATTTCTTGCTTGTTATCTGCACTGAATCATCTGACGTGGGTGCCCAGAGAAAAAATGCACTGGTTATTGGTTAATTTACTTCTTTGCTTGTCTGTATTTGACAATGGTGCATTAATTATCCTTTCTGCACTGTGTAATTGGCCCTCCTTTGTTGTCCCCAGCAGACGACTAATGACTTCTTGATATTGTTCTTGGCTGTGCAGATACCCTGCCACCAGGAGGCGCTGAGAAGAGCGGGACCCCTGTGTGTTGATTTATTTATCTGTGTCTGGATTAAAGCCTGTATACCTGATAAAGGGGATGTCAGAGGAGCTTTGACAGCCACAGAGGCGGCAGAGTGTGTGCGATTTGGTCGCTGCGCCGGCAGAAACAAGGAGTGTCGATGGCATCTTTGAAGTCTTGACAGACGAGAGCCTCTGAGCATCCCCTTAATCTTGCCTTCCCCTCAGAAAAGGCATGCGAGCAGGCAGGTTCTGAGCGCGCTCTGCTCCCTGTTTGCCTTATTCTCTTAATGACACAAACCATTCAGCGACCACGCATGATAGCATTTCATCTGGCATAATGTGTGGTGGCTGCTTACTTCAAACGCTTCAGCACCTCTCCGCGTTAAGCCGGCTGGAGACGGCGAGAGCCGGGACATGAACACACACAAGGCTTTTCCTATTGGCTTGATGGGATGCCTGTGTGTAGTGTATGCTGTTTGATTGTGCTGATTGTTTTCGTGAGCCCACCTAAAGCAAATACAAAGAATCTGCCGTGTATGATTGTCTGGAAATCAGATCAGTGGAGAGAGATATGTTTCGTACCTGAACGCTCTATCTGCTTCGAGTGATTCGCGGGCGCTTATAATGACCCTTGAACTGTTCCCATTACTGTTTCTTCACACAGCACATATGATGTTGCTTCCTTACATAAAGACAAGTCACTACAAAGACAATGTCAGGGAAGTACAGCAATAGGCTGCGAAAGGCTGCATTGCATTACTCTGCACTCCATCTTGAGCTTATTTCCCATCAGCACTGATTTGATGTTTTTCCATCAATTCCAGTCTTCCTTCCTATCACACACAGGACAATGACAGAGCAGCAATGCATCCGGAGTGGAATACAGGGGGCGTTCGTTGTGGAGGACTGGAGCTTCTGGGCAGAAGAGGGCGCTGGGGTTAATTACTCCATTACTGGGTGGCTCAGCCAGGAGCTGTTTAAACAGGCCCCAGTCAGCAGGGGATTAGGCCTCATTACTCCAGCTAAAGTTACGCCCACGACCCTTTCCCACCGCCTCTTACTGCGGGTTTGTCAGGCATTCTGGGGAATATTCATATTGAGGGAGGAGGGGAGGATATAGGAAGGGAAAAGAGATTAAGACCAAGCAGAGGCAGAAGGACAGGTGAGGGGAAGAAGAGCAAACTGGCGAGAACGACGAGGCTTAACTCCAGCGGATCGCCTGCATCATCACCTGAGCTCAGCCAGGGCTACAATTATCCCCCAAAATGCCTGAGCGTAGCAAGATTAGCATCTGAGGCTCAGGTTACCCTCCCTCCCACCGAACCGAACCCCTGGGCATCCTCAGCCACCGTCGCTCCACCGTCCTCCTCCTCCAGGTGTCTGATGGCACTCGGTGATAATGACGGTGCTCTCATTTGCAGGAAGGACGGGCCGTCTGAAATTAGGTCGATGTTTGTGCTCCATGAACGGAGCACGATGGGTCAGTTTACCAGGTCTATAGGGCATGAAATACTTGGGTTTACAGTGACAGTCATATTGCTCAGTGACGAACGGCCTCTGTATGAAATGGATGTGGTGGTGTGTGACATTGTGTCTCATGTCTGTTTGCTGCACAAATCTTGTATTTGTAGGGGTCATCATTGTTGTGTCTGGGTGTTTAATTTGAATACTGAAAAGTGGCTGAAAAATCTGATTGAAAGAATCAATAATTCAAAACCCTGTGTGAAAATTGATTTTAAAAAAAAAAATACCATTTGCAATGCAAACACTTTTAAATGTGAGACTCTGGTGCATAATGAGAAGCTCATTTGTGATTTTTCACCCATTTTTGTTTTCACTTTCTATTGTTTATAGATTTTTCTGAGCTTTGCTTATCACAAGCAGACCTCATTTACAGTAAACTACAGGGTTTCTGGAGTCTATAACAGAAGTGAGCCACCTCATCAGAAAACAAGACTAAGCGCCCTTTTTAAACAATCTATAGCACATTGTCTAAAGTGCATGACACAAGTGCATTTAGGGCTGTCCAAATCCACTTTAGCTAGTAAGGCACAGAGGGCAAAGGGGTTGTGTTTAGTCCCTTAATTAATCATAGGTGTGTTCCGGGTGTAACATGAATTCAACCAATCAGTGTGTCATCTCCCATTCCCTTAAACAGCCAGGTGCACCTGCACCTGGTGCACTGCTATTTACATGGCAGATCTGGCAAACTGAAGAAGCAAGCAGTTTTCTCCTGAGAGTAATGCAGTAAGAGCAGTTATGTCACTACAGCAAATATCACAGGACATTTAAGAAGCAAAACTAAAGGCTGCAGTTTTAAACTTGACAGACGAAACAGAACTTAACTTTTAGCCTCTGAAATAATCAATGAATTTATGCTGCTCCTCATGCATAAATGCCAACAGAGTCTCTCTTAATGGGGGCGACCTTGATGAAAAATGAATCTGTAATTCATATACTATAGGCCCACTGAGATGTCATAACAGCAGAACTTTCATTCAGTAATACAAACAACAAAATGTCTGATCATGTGTATTTCTCTCAAAGAACAAACAGAAGCCGCCCTTAGGAAAAATACTGCCCCAGGAAAGTACTGCACTTTTGACCTTAGACCAGGTTTTCAGTGGTCAGTGGCGCAATCGCTTTCTGCTGGCTCAAAATAGCAATGTGCTTGACCCATCTTGTTCTAGGACCTACACGCCCATGGGCGCGCACATTTGCTTCGTACACAGAGTGGTGCGTCAGTCTGAAACCAGCAATGACAGTTGCACTGCGTCGTGCGCCTCTTTGCTGCGGGTGTAAGATGGGGCCCCGATCTACAGACAAGCTAGTAGCTTCATGAGGTAGTTCAGAAATGAGTTCTTTATTTGATGTAACCAAAGATTTTGCCAGCTGAAATCCAAATACACACCTCCTTAATATGCTCCGCTAGCCACCCACAAGCTCTTGATCAAGTGCGGTTGTATGTGGGAGCCATGCCATTGTTCCAACGGCTGGAAATGCCGAAGCACAATTAGTCCAAAAAATGTTCCGTTCAGCACATTATCCCAAAAAACAAAAAAACAAAACAAGCAGCCATTGCTCTGAAGTCTTGTTTCTTTGAAAAAAGCACATTCCTTGCCATTAGTTTAAGTTTCCCAGTGGCATTGAAAACACTGAACTCTGGTGTTCTTCCTCGACCCATCCCGGCTTTGCCAGTGATTTTCGTGCCATCAAATGTGAGTGTTTTAAGAAACACATGATCATTTCCTCACCATAACCAAGTGTTTTTTGTGCCTAAGACTAACTGCATGTTCACTGCAGCGTCGTTGACAAATGTAGCGTACCTGTGGTCTCTATAGAAATATGCAATGCAAACATTTTTTCTGGGAATTGGGTTGTCTAACTGCGGGGAGTGTGTATTTTTGGAGAAACGGGAATTCAAAGCAATGGGCGTTTGTTTTTGGGACAACAGGCTGTTGGAGAAATGGGCTTTTGGTCCATTTCTTTTGGGACATTTTTCAGATTAATGGGGCTTCAGAATTTTGGGCTATCAGAACAATGGGAAGTCCCTTTTATATGATGGACTATGCTTAGCTAGTTGCCCCAAATCACATTCGACTGGATAAATTAATCGTAGTTCCCCTGAGTTCAGGATGAGTCATCAAAACTATCTTCACATTATACATGAAAGGAGAGGGATTTTCTGACAAGATAAATGAATAATCAACGCAAGCGCAAGAACAGAACTTGGAAAATGTGACTTCAAGGTAAAATAGCAGACATGCTGTTTCATAAAACTAAATAAGCTTGAGGAGAATTGGATGATGAGCTCGATATAGCATTCAATTTCTAGTAGAGCCACATGTTTTTGAATGGATTTAACAATCAAAATGTTAATCAGTGAGCTGAACGAGGTTCTAATAGGTGGGGTGGGAGTCTTTTTTATCGCTGGACAGGCTAACTGTTTCCCTCTGGTTCTAGTCGTCGTGTTGAGCTAAGCTGGGCATCGCCTGCCTTTCTCTGCAAGAACGCAAATAAACCCTAAAATTATTTGAACTATTGTTTATTGGTTTTGGTGAACTAGAAGATACATGTTTTCATATTGGTTGATGAATTCAGATTTTAATTTTTTTTTGGTACTATTTAAGAGGTCAGATTGTTCCTTAACTGGACTGGAAGTTTTAATGGCTTTTAGGTTGAGCTGAATATTCTTTTTGCCGTGAAACTGGGTTAAGTGTGCGGTTGTATTTTCACTTCCAGAGACCTAACCTGCATCTTCCCATCAATATCGATATGCCTGGGAGGATAAAGACTGTAGGGATGTATTTCAACAAAGTTGCCAATGGATCAACTGGGTAAAAAAGTGGGTGTCTTCCAATTAGATGAGTCAACTGTGTACTGGGAGAACTAATCCAAGGGGCTTTTCAAAACAGATTTGTGAGAGCTTGAGTTGTGGCCTGCTGAACTGTACACTCAAAGTTTTGTGTCAGTGCCTCCTTGTCTTTAGTTCAATCACCTGGAACACATAAGAGGAGGGGAAAAAGAAAAACCTACAGACACTTTCATATCGCACATTCACACTGTAGTCACGCAAATCTCTCCAGAGGGGCTGCCAAATACAGTCGATAAAAATCCTATTTCATATGAGTCAAAATGTTTTCCTGATTTATGGGACATGCTCGCTCGCCAAACTATGTGATTTAAGTTCAAATCCAGAACAGAGCTTCTATTATATAATTGAGGACAGAAAAATCAATAGAAGCAGCTGCATGTGGCCGCGGCAGGCACGGCTCACATCCATATTGAGAGTGTACCCTCTTCGATCTGTGTCTGGGCCGGGCTCAGCTTCACTAGCCTAATCACACACGGAGCAGGTCGATTGGAGGACTTAGCCGGTGGCGCTCTCCAATGGCATATGTTAACATGATTCTCCCTCTTGCTCGCTGTTTAAAAAAAAACGGCACCTGAGATCCTTGGCCATTCAGAGCTGGAAAAAAAAAAAAAAAAACAGGGATTGTTTTAAACATAGCCTGAGGTGAGAGCGAGATTCTCCGCTCTGGTAACCTGAGTGAGCTGGAGGTGGGCGGCTGAGGACAAGAGAGGCAAACAGGATATTTATCCTATTGATTTTCTAAAGTTGAAACAAGAAGATTTAGGGGGGCTTGACTCTTAAAATTCCCAAGGAGCCGCTCACTTCTCAGCCGTATGGCCACAAACACACACACACACGTACACAGAAAGCATCTTGCTAGTGAGAAGTGTGAGTAAGGTTTAGGGGCCTTGAGCTGCAAAGCTGTGCTGTGCTGTGGAATGATGTGCCTCAATGTGTGTCAGAGGAATCATTATAGCTAGTGCTAGTGCTGAAGCCCGCCTATGGTGTATGTGTGTGTGTGTGTGTGTGTGTGTATGTGTGTGTGTGTGTGTGTGTATGTGTGTGAGTCATGTAGCAAAGTGGAGGTGTGAGCAGACAACAGATGGGAAGGGCCTCAGTATTGCAGAGATGTGTCTTTTGTCTCTCCAGCTGAAGGGAGAAAACCTGCAAATCAACAACAAACCCACCGTGAAGGGAAATGTGTGGGAATGTGACTCAGCACACAGAAAGTCTCCTGGAAATTTACAATTTCTGATGGCAGGTTCACAGTGCAAGGACTGTGAAACTTTGCCCGATGCTATATTCAGAATGTTACATTCAGTCATAAATTGTACTTTGGAATAATGATCTCGGTTTTGCTCATTTTCAGGGTAACAGCCTGTTCAAAGGAGTCTTAAAAAGGTGCAGATTTTCCTGGAGGGAGTCGTTTCCGGCTTTCATGGTTCAAGAGGTAAATCTCCCGTTCAGTTTCTCCATAAGCAGCGTTAATGCCCAGACACACCAAACCAGCATCAAAGAACTAGTGGCGACAAAGGCCGACTGTTGCGCCACATCACATTGCCTTTGACTTGGCCAAAAAATTGCACTTGAACACACCGCAAAGACTACAGCCAATGACCAACAAGCACATATGTTCTGTAGATGCGTAAAAAAAGATAGCTCTCCACACCAGCAGGTGGCAGTAGTCTGTATTCTGCATTCAAAAAAGAAAACTGGAAGACCGACAGGACGGATTCAGGACGCTAGTTAGCCAGTTAGCACGTAAACAACAAACCGATGATGAAAGGATATTTACCGTGCACTAATAAACACTAACACAAACAATTACGAACTGTTTTTACTAAAGACCTCAACAGCTAAAAAAAAACGTATATAACCAGGACCCCTAGTGGCCACTCGGTGGAATTACAACTTCTGAGTCCGTCTCGTGATGTTGTGGGGCCTAAAAAGACTTTTTCCCATAAACTTACATTGTGAAAGAGATGTCTGTGGATACATTTTTTGGAGCGTCACAACCGCTGTGAAATGACTATCAATCAATCATGCAGTTTAACGCCATTTTTAAGTCTAGAAGAGCTGCATTATTAAATCGTTTCATCCTCATTCAAGTTAGCAGAGCACTAAACCAGAACTCAGGCACTTGGCTAGCAGATGCTAGCCGCTCAGCTTGTGAAAGTCTGTAGTGCTCTTGGTGGAAACCGGTTATTTTACACCTGGGAAATCAAACTTTTTTGGCTTCATATGCCACTGAGCAACTTAGGAAAGATCAGGGCCCCGCCTCAAGTGCAGTATCCTGTCCTCTATGCATCCATGAATATAACATGTTTGTTTTGATCTTACGCCCTCTTGACTTTAGTTGTTTAATTGCTTTCCTCACTTCCATTTCTCTTCTCGCGCACAGAGCTGAGCTGCCAGTCAGAGTGATTTCACTTCAGTAACTGTATCCAGGAGACTCCCGTGTTTCTATGTTGAGGACCATTAAGGTAAATAATTTAAAGAAAATGCTTAAATTAAAAGTCATAGTGGGGAAAACCAGCAGCTCATCCAACTTGGCAACTCTATATTGCTCCATCAAGTAATACAAGAAAATTCCTCTGTTCATTAAAGGACCATTCTGCTGTCATTTTATTTAAAAAAAAAACCCTGTGAGAGTTCATAGTTACAAGACAAAAGCACCAATATAAAAAAACGATTCCTCAAAATAATAGATCCTCTTTTTTTTCCTAAATTACTGCATCACTCTACCATTAAATGTGGCCAAAATTAATCCAATTACATAGACGATGTAAACTCACTGCTCTCTAAATTAATAAAATCTCAGTACCCTTTTTATACCTTGCTAACAGCTAGTGTTAGCCCTTGAAAAAGAAATACATGATATCATTCTAAAACTGTATTATAGTTCCCACCTTAAATGTATGTAGAAACAAACTTTTGTGAGAGGCAGACGACTCTCACTCACTCCCCTTCCTGAGACCACGTCACCCCTGTCCTGAAAAAGTTCACTGGCTCCTGCAGTACATTCATGTCAAACTTCTTCTCATCACATCACAAACACTGACCTTCACCATCACCATACTTCTCTGCCAAAATCAACCTCCTGTCTCCTCCCTCCAGGACCAACATCCGACCACTGCCACCCCCTCCTCACATTTGAAAAACACCTTTCCTGTGTCACTGATTTCATATCCAGCTCCTTGGTCACCTGCCCGTCCCAGTCAGCCTGGTGATTATCAGGTCAGAATGTCTAGGTTAGAAAGTGGCTAAATATGGTGGGCAAGTGAACAGTGTTTGAAGTAGTTACATAAATGTTGTAACTTTGTTGAATCAAGACGTTCATCTTGATTTGAAATTTTCTTGTGAATACTTCTGGCTTGACTTACTTGAAGGTGCCCTGTGTAAATTTTCTTGTAAACAAACAAAAGTCACATTTACATTCTGTGTCACTCACCAAAACACATTTTGTGAATCCTTGAGGCCTAACAAATGTGATGAGTGCATTTCAGTGTCATGAACATCTGCAAAGCCATTTTCTATTTTAATATTAATGTCAATATTTTAAGTTCCACATTGTTTACATCCATGTTTACTATCTAGCAGTTGGGGTCATGCCATTGTTGGGACAGCTCATAATTAAGAAAACCAAATAGACCAGCCTACTCTGCCTCTAACTGGCTTACCTTGATATTCTTACCCTAACCAACCCCAACCAGTCTAACTCCTCATTCCTAAACTGAACCAATCCAGCCAACAAAAGCAACGAGTACTAGACAATCACTTTCATAGTAGTCAGATCAGATGACATCATTCTGCATAATATTTAGCCATGTGCTTCTGTTTCAATATATTCTCACTCCGATCTCGTCACATATTGACGTTTGGTCATGGACTTTCCACGTCCACATACAACATGAAAGCTACCCTGGGTGTGTTGGTTGTTGACGTTATGGTATGCTGTGTCAAGTTCTGCCTCTTACATGCATTGTCTTCTTTCAAAATACACTTCAGTTTTCACAGGAAATTTACTGTTTACATACAGTCTCTTTCAAAATTAAATGCACTACGTCGACACAACGACGTGAATTGAGGTTTTTTTTTTTTCCTCCAACAACTAATGCATGTGGTTGGGTTAAGGCAACAAATACATGTGGTTAGGTTTAGGAAAAAAGAACAGGGTTTGGCTTTAGAATTTAACGGGACATGAACGCTGCTCTCTCAGGTGAAAGTCGTTGTTTGTTGGACCCATCCATCCACCACCGTTAAACTATGAAGGCAACCACCTTTTTTCGTTGATTTCTAATGCCACAAGTCACTGCCCAAGCGATAGATTTTGACGACTTCAGAGTAAGACAGGGCTCTCCGTATTGGAAAGTGTGTGGCCCTTCAGAGCAATGCACATTTGTCTTTCAGAATACTAGGCCTTCTGTGCAATGGTACGTTTTCCAACTAATGGGGCTATAAAATTATGAGCTGTCAGAACAATGGACCGTCCCCCAGCTTCTTCCTCACCCTGTGTTGTTGCATTACTTACTGTCTTGGCACGTTAACTGCCACCAATTGTCAATCAGCAGAATAACTAGAAAGTAACGGCAGAATGTGCATCTGTGCGCTATACAACTAAAAAGGGACTCACTTGTGAAACCATTGCTTCAAATCGCTGCTAGTGGTCAAAAACAACAGTTTACTTTTCTATTCATTGTGTGATTTTAAAGTGGCAATAGTGAGAAAAACACAGTGAGCTCTCTGTGCTGTATCCAAAGTTGTGTTCCTAGATCGTCTACCTATGCCTGCCTTACAGCTTCTTCAACCAAAGACAGACATCAGCATCCAAATTCTGACAGTGTAACAAAACTTATGCTATATTCTTGCAGCATGACTGCTGCTACAACCCACATGTATAAACCAACCAATCAGAGTATGCCACTAAAGGATACAGAATGCACTAGCCAAAATTTTTAGCGCCGATAAACATATGCGTCATCGAGCAGTGAGAGTGGTGCAGGTGGATGACACAAGCTAATATTTATTTTCTGTTTATAATGTTGTGCTTAAATAGAGTGTGCCAGTAAACCCGGAACTCCGTTAGCGCTTTTAGCACTTCCGGTTCTCTCATCTAAAAGTCAATACGTTTTTGAATGGGATTTTGGTAAAATGCCTCAAATAAGGTCTGTGGTTAACAAAAGCTTAAGCGAGTTTCAGGTTTTGTTCTACGACATAAAACACGTCAGTAAATACCCTACTTGTGAATTTTGAAGCTTTTACGTGTCGTAAAAAAGGCAGTTGCTAACAAGTTGCTCAATACGACTACAAACCCTGTTGGGGACATTAAACGTCATCACCCCTGAACAGGCGAGAGTGCTGGCAGTCCGCCATTACAGCTTCTTATTTAGCTTAAACAGTCCGATTTCCCCATTATACAATGTTTTTAAAATAAAGTGGCCGAAATCAGTTGAAAGCTTAGTGGCGGTGACGTAAAGAGTCATGCAACCGTGGAGTAGTCATGTAGTCCGTTAAAGCCTAACGTTAGCTTTTTACTTCTGGCGATCGCATTTAAGCTTCAAATGCGGTATGAAAGGTGTTCATATGTGAAGATTATCTCGCTGAACAAAACCTGTAAGTATCATAAACTTGTGTTAGCCACAGAGCTTATTTTCTGACATAATCCAAAACGCAATGCAAAAATCACATTCACTTTCTCTTCCGGGAACCAGCGCGATGCTAAACTTCTGGCTTTTGATATTCACCAGGTATTTATCACACAATCTCACACAGATTGAGACCAAGATTTTATTGGACCACCTGACACAGTATGACTTGTCCTCAAGGACTTGAGATTTGACTTGGACTCATCCCAAAAGACATGGAAACAGCTCTATGTACAAGTCCTTCAACCTGCAACTGACCAAAACCACGTTAACTGGGCTGTAATATTTGCTCATTTAAGTTATATGAGAAAGAGCATCACCAGTTTCAACATAAATGCATCACTTGGTGATAATTACAGTCCATCAGACGGGTCACAGACCTGCAGTGTTGGATGCAGTCAACCGTCTGCGCTCTCCAGCTGCTCCTGTTGGACCTCCCGGGTCAATCTGCAGCCACGACTCGTCGCCCGGCAGTCACGACTTGTGACTCCTCAGTCATGCTCGCAGATGATTGCTGATCTCATAGGTGGGGAGGAGGCACCACGGTAATTGTTCTTTGGAGTGCCCCAGTTATGCCAATAAATGGCCCCTCAGTGATGAGGCTAATGGCGAGAGACCTCGTTTGCATAGCATTATCTTAATTGAGCTCGAGGCCTGGCATGAAAACAAGCCCGAGATTATGTTACTGATGGATGGTGGCGATGGTCCGGCGGCAACCATTTACCCGACAGCTATATTAATTAACAGCTATCCAGTTACATGGGCTTTAACAGGGATGAATAAGTTAACATGGTGACTGTGACGGCGGTGGTGACAGGGCTCCTGTGCTTATGTGTGGGCTTCTAATGGAGGAGACACACTAATATGGGATGTGTGTGCGTGGAGAGGGATGCTAAAGAAGGCCTGGCATCGGATCTTATTACCCATTTCCTAAAGGAGGAAACCGAGCCAGCGTTAGTACCAGCCTTTAAATAAATCACCACACAAAGCCTGTACTAATACTTTTAATCGTGAATTAATTACACACTCATCACAGGGAGAAAACCCATAAATGTTCCAATATGCTCAGGCCTGAAATCTTTAGCGTACAATATTTCAGGGACTCCAGATTGTGCTGCCGTACAGAAGCAGAGACTGGATCACCCTCAGACCAGAACCTGGACTCGCACACGCTGAGTGTCTCTGGATCGTGATGGAGTTTTAAATGAGGCAGCTGAGCCAGGTAGCTCTTTTGTTATGTAAAGATCTGCCATGTGATCCGGCAGAATAAAAGAGGAGAGAAAAAGAAACCGTTCAGATAAGCTTCCCCTCATCAGATAATTAAGGATGCCTTTGCTCCAGTTTCCCCTTCTTAGCATAAGTGTCTGATCAACTTTCAAAAAGCTCATCAGTCAGAGTTGCTCCTCAGAGCTCCACTCCAGGGGCTTAAAGCAGGTTCCTCAAGGATGTGTCTGCCCGAGTCCAGCCTTGCGCTAGGGGGTCTTGGCCTGGGGGTTGCCCTGGAGGTCCCAAATAAATTAGCTGAAAATCAATTATTCTGATAGATACAGCCAACAGCAAAGAGACAGTTACAGGATCAATAATAGTTATTGTTTTGGAACAAATTTGTGGTCTGGAGTTTATTTTATGAGTAACCTTTGCATGGCTGCAACTAATGAATATTTCCATTTATCTATCTAGTTCATAATGAATCATTTAATCTATAAACTGTCAGAAAATATTGACAGATGCCCATCACATGCTGACATCTATAGATCACTTGCTTTTTCTGAATACTTCATTTCCATCAGGACTACAATTAACAGTTATTTTAATTAATTGTTTAGTCTATGAAAGGCCAGAAAATAGTGGAAAATGTCTCTCGCAAGTTATGAGAGCACAAAATGACATCTTAAAATTGCTTGTTTTTTGGCAACCAGTATTCCCCAGCCCAAAGATATTCAATTTACAGTGATGTAAAACAGAAAACATAAACAAATGCTCACATTTGAGCAACTGAAACCAGCAATTTCTGGGCATTTTTGCAATCGATCAAGGGCGTAGGTTTTGTTTCAGTGTCAGACACTTAATTTCTTGCATTGTGTTTAATTTTTTACACCAATTTGTGTCTTTTATGCATCAATTTATAGTATAAATGTCCTTTATTTTGTCAAAACAAAATGTGTAATTTTTAAGGGGGGACAAATGCAGATGTTCTAAATATTCAGGGGCTCTATGTCCCCCCGAAATTTATGCCTATGCAGTCGATCAAATCGCTGTTTAATCAGCTAATTATTTCAGCACAAATTTTAACTGAGATGAAATGGAGAGCTTCAAATGTTCTCATGTGAGAGGCAGTAACATGCTAATGTTCTCCAGTTTTTCTGGTTAAAAGACTTCAAACAATAATTCTGCCACAATTCGTAATTCATTTTGAGTCAGCCACCTTATGTGTAGTTCAGTTTTTAGCCACAGTGCTGCAGCTGCCGGTGTGCACCAGCATTTCCCGGGAAGGATTTTTGTCCCGTGTTGTCTCCTTGGATGTCACTGCTTTGCCATGCCGCTGTGCAAATGAGGCATGCAAATGAGACAACAGAATTATGAAATTGTTTCTTAACAATATGCAGAAGAGGTCAGAGAGGCGCGTTTGGCTACAGGCTACAATAAGTGAAATTAATTACTGTTTGTGCTGCCATCTAATTGCAGCCTCTCAATGAACGGCTTCGACTTTTTTTTCCCTGTTACATTTTCCCACCTCGACACCCCTTTGCTCCTTGTCAAAACTCTTCCTCCACCTGTCACAGTGTCTGAGTTTTGTGCACGGCCGCCCCCCCGCCCCCACCCCCCGTCCTACTCCCCTCCTCGTCCTCCTCTCCGTCGCCCCCTCCCTGCCTCCCCTGCTGCCAGTTTTTAACTACACTCCACTCTGGCCTCTGCTCTACTTGTTACAGCCCCAACACGAGTGCAAACAATCAAAGTCTTTGGGAACGCTAAAATATGCATGGCTATCCGTGACAGACAGATAAAGCAGGGCAATTAGCCACGTAATCCTAGAGCATCGTACGGAATAGTCCGCCTCAGCTGTCCTCCCTCCCCTCCTTCCCTTTACTCTCTTGGTCTCCATTAGTTAAATGTACTCTGTGTGTCGGCTCCCCATCAAATCAAGTAACACTTCCCCTAATTGGCTTATAAATAATACAGCAGGGCCTACATTATAATTTCATCAGTGGTAAACATTGCGGGGGCAGTTGGTGAAGAACCTATCCCTCATTAATTTCTTAATTTGGGTAGATGGAACGAAGGGGAAGTGAGGGAATGAAAGGTGGAGAAAGAGAGCGAGAAGTGGAGATCGGATGAACGGAGGGACTCGTATCACCTCAGGCAGAGGGAAAGAGAAAGAAGGAGAGGATTGTAGAGAGGGAAAAATATTACAAAACAAACAAGGGGAGGAAGATGCTACTGCTGCTGCTTTTGTTAAGATATGTCAGATATTCAATCCAGGGGTTTTGTCAGTACTCCTGTGCAATAGGTGATGAGGGCCCCGCCGCCCCCATTTTACACACAAATAAACACACAATCTCTCTCCCCAGTCTCATTCCTTGTTCTTTTTTTATACTGACTTAATGAATATTTCATAACGAGCAACATAAATATTCATTCTAATGGTTTTGCACATAGTTATTACCGGTATTTCCTTAAAGAAAAAAAAAATACTCATTATGAATTCTGCATAACCAGGCCCTGAAATAATTTCTCTCACTCTCTCTCATGCACAGACGACTGCACAAAGATTATCTAGATCAACTGCTCAGACAGTGTTTCAACAAAAAGTCACCAGAACTATTACAAAAAACCCTCCCAAAAACATCTGCTGTTTGCTTTAAGGTGTAATTATTTGCACGTGCAAAAACATATTTATCTATGGGAGAGGCGCAAAGTTCATTTCTAATTTCAGTCATCGGCTGCAATCGCAAGACAAACTGGAGAAATTCACAAAGATTCCCCGTGTGATGAAATCCTTTTTGTAAAAAGCAATAGGTCTGTAACCAGCCTTCCTCCCCTTGGCAGATAAATGTCACCCAAACCTGCTATTATATTGCATAATGCACTTTTAAGGGAATTTTACATGGCCTGTGATTGATGCCATGAAATATGAGGTGTGAGAATATGACACCCTCTGATCTCTGAAAGACAGATATTAAAGCAAACTCTCAAATGAGCTATTTCCCCCCCTCCCTCCCTACTTTCTCTTCCTGCTGAAATGTGGAATATAAAAGGCACTGAGAGCCCTTCAGCCTTCAAAAGGAAAGTTAAGCGCTCCACATTCTTGGTGAGATTTTGAAAATGGAGCCACCTGAAGGCAATCTGTCTCTGCTGGAACCTTAGCTTGTCACCGTTACAGAGAGCTGTCACTTCACGGTGCCAGCGCTGATGGAGACAGACATCCATCATCCGCCACGTTTACGAACACTCTACCTGATGTCTTGCAGGCCTCGCTGAACAGTATGTTTCACTTAAGATCTGCCGGAAGACACGCTCAGGCACAGCCACGAGTGCTTTTTGTTCACTCATCCCTGTCGTCTTAAAGGAAAAAAAGAAAATATGGTTCTGAGGCAATGAAGAAATAACTGTCCATCAATCACACTCAGAGCTACATCACACAGATCTCATTAAACTGAGAAGTACTTAAATCTGCTACTTTATTAGCTGTAAAATGCATTTAAGTATCAAACGTTCTGTTCCTGTCACAGCTTTCAGTTATGGGTGGATGTTAAGGCATCAGGACTAAAAATCTCCAACACTGGAGATCCAATTTGGCAGTGAAATGTGCTCAATTAGACTAGTAGTTTACAACCTCTTTGGTTTGTGCCCCCTTAAAACAAACCTATATTTATATGTAACCCCTCAAACATGTTATTTGATGATCACGTTAATCATCTCGTGACACCTTAAGCCTAGCCTATATGTACAGATATTTTTGAAAACAAAAAAGCCTCCTTCATTCTTAAAAAAAAGTATCCTAACAAGCACTCTTTAAAAAAAAAAAAAAAGTTGGCATTGTATGTTTCACAGATATGTTACATTAGTACATTTCATACGTTACATATCAACATTACTAAAGTGATGTAATATATGAGGTGACTTTGTCATCAAGAGGTGGAGGGGATGGCATGACACCAAGGCAAGATGGCTGCAAAGTTGCTGACCACTGCAGACCACTGTTCGAGACCAACAAAACAGAACCAGTTATTTTTTAGTGATCAATCACTATGTTTTCAGCGTTTTTAAGTTACCAAATATGGGTGTGTTTTGTTTTTTTAAAGAATCCATTGTTGTGCTCCCAGTAGTTGCGTTTTCTGCTGGGGTAGTGCCATGAAAAGCAGTTGTTTTTTTACCGAGACATAACTGTGTTTCCAGCTGGGATTGTGCCACCAAAAGTGGGTACTGTAAGCCAAAACATGATCTTTTCCCAACCATAACCAAGTGGTTTTTGTGCTGAACCATAACCAACGTTAACCAAAGTATTGTTGAAATGTAAAGAAACGTAAAGTGTCAGCTTCTTAATAACATGCAAATGTAATGTATCCGTGGTTTGCAGAAACATTCAGTGCCAACATTTAATCTGGCCATTGGGTTGATATTTTACTTACTTGAGGCCCCTGTCATTCCAGTTTTCATTGTGCTTTATTGGCAGATACAGACAACTTTTAAATCTTAAGTGTTTCTCTATAACATCAAATATTCATGACTAAGCAACAATCAAAGGTCTGAGGCAAAAAACACATTTTGTTATTATCTATTCAAAGTTTAATACTCAGAGACTCGGCTGCTCCATCAGGACTGTGTGTCTGTGGTTTCATCAGATTTGATTGACAGTGGCCTGGAAAAATAAGCAAACAAACGTAACCAAATATTGATTTAAATGTTGCTAAACTCCATCGCTCATAGTAAGTCACTGATCAGGAAAATATCTTTTCAGGGCCTTTAGCTAACAAATGTGCAATTAATTAAATCCCCACAAACTAATTGCCACATGGTAAAACCAGAACCTTCAGGCCCCTTGAGGGTGTGGAGGCCTGGAGGGCAGCTGCTTGCGCTGCCCAGTTGGTTATCAGCCCTGGTTAGAGCTGCCCTCAATCATTTTAGGAGCATCAATTTACACATGATAAAACATTGGGATGTGCATACACTATCCATCTTTGTAACGTAACATGAAAATCCTTCAAACGGTTTTTCAGCATGCTATGTGTGATGCTTTCAGATCAATTACATCCCCCAATAAAGGCTGAGACAATTCACTAAAACTGTCAAGATGATGTCTAATGTGCATCATGCATAGACTGTATAAAAATAATGGACATAGTCACCATGATGTCACTAGTTGGCGTGTGGACTCCCATTTTGAAGCCTCTAGTTTGGCAGTTTGGCCCTCGCCAATTTGGATTTTTTTTGGCACCATAAGTGACCATATTTGGATGAGATGGTTGAACTAACGCTAGCTGCTAGCTTTGTTAGCATGGTTGGTCAATTATGTTAATGCTAATGCTTATGTTCGCTGGCAAAGAACGGGCTTAAAACCATTAAAACAAAACTTACTGGAAAGACTTTTAGGCAACCAAACTTACAATTAAACTTTCATGAACTGAAAACACACTGAAATAGCAACAGCTACGGCTGCACCCATGGTCTGTGAATCTTGGGCACCATGTTTTACCTAACCAACACTGACAACAGATGGCACTCACCTGTTACTCAAAGTGGTCACACCTTTAATCAGCACGTTAATTATACATAACTTTAAGCCTAAATAAAATTCAAACGGGTGAGTTAAAAAAATAAAAAATTACCATACATGTATGACGGTCATGAATGTTGAAATTAGCTATAGAGCTGTAAAGCTGGGCATTTTAAAATGGGTGTGATTGACATGCTCGGAGCCAGTCTCAAGTGGCCATTAGAGGAACTGCAGTTTTTGGTGCTTCTATGTTGGCTTCATTTTAAAGCCCCAGAGGTTGGCGCTTGGCATTAGGGTATGTCATTGAGCTAAAGCAAAGTTGTCAGGTTTTGTGTATTTCTGTAATGCTGATGTTTTATAGAGGCAACATTTTTTAACCCCAAGCGGTATTGCGGAGTTTATTTCATGTTAAATGTCAGCAGAGAAACTACTTGTAACTGTAGTAGAGTGAAAAGTAGTGCTCAAACAACAAATTAATTGCAAATTAATCAATTTTTCAATAATCCATGTATCATTTAAGTCATTTTCCAAGCAAAAAGACTAAAAATAATCTGGTTTCAGCTTCTCCAGTGTGAGAAGAATATCTTCGGGTTTGGTCAGAAAAACATGCAATTTGAAGACATCATTTTGGAGACTGTTCACTATTTCCACTAATTTATAGATGACAAAAATCATAATCTGTTCTAGCCCTATATATGAGTTAATTTTCTTATAAAATGTTGTAAGGAAAAGAAGAAAATCTCCAAAAGTCGAGCTACTCAGAGTACCAGTACCTCATAACTGCATCAAAGCAGAATATTTGCGTAAATGTACTTGTTTCTCACCAGTGAGGGATACAGTACTAAACATCAGAAAAGGTTAACGGTAGATGTGGCCCTCCACTTAATTACAGCAGAACACGAGGAGACAGGGAGCATGTTGAGAATGAGCTTAATTAATGTAGCAGTAAAAGTGGCCCTCCCTCTCCATGTCCATTCTGCTGTTCAGTATTAGTTCCACTCCAGTGCTCTCAAAGCCGGGAACAAATAGTGACTCTAATGATGGACATACATCCTCCCCCTTCTATCCTCCTCACACAACCCCACGGCTGGTCTCGGGTCACCGCTCTCCCTCCCTCCCTCTGCTCCCCAGGGGCGGCAGAGCGGGGGAGTCAACCAGTTAGACAACCATGTTCACCCCGTCGGTTCAGGGAGAGCAGAAGACAACCTTGCATACTGACTTCATTAGCACTGACAAGTTTGGGGGGGATGCGGCTCAGTTAAGAAGAGTTTAGAAACAGAAGTCTCACGGGGTGGAGGGAGTCAGCAGCTGCAGGAGTGCAATGATGCAACTCTGGATTGTCGCAGGGTCGCAGTGTTTGCTGTGGTGTATTTCTGGGACTTAACTTTACACACAGCCAGGACTATCTGCTTCCTGTCTGGATGCTACACAGACACAATTACCATAAAGAAACGGCAAAGTCATGCCTAATTTATACTTCTGCAGCTGTGAGCATATATGTTCTGGGCTGGCTGGTGCAGGCACCTCTCACACGTGCCAGGCATATATGGCACTGGGGCAGATTGCACGTAGCATGTAATTGCATGTTTGGATTAGAACTGTCTGGGAATCCCACCGCTCAGTCCTGATGTCGAATCAAACTTCTGCGATTTCTGTGGTGCCTGGTGTGCAGTCACATTTTTCAGCAGGTCATTAGGCTTTGTCACTAAGGGCTGAGCAATAGAGCAAATATATTTAGTTACTAATATTATACATCAAAATGGCAGAAATATGTATATTTTCTTTATTATCTTTACATTTATATTTAATAAACTAATTGTTACAATTGATTGTGATATACAGTAGATTATAGGTCCCTATGGGACCGTTTCTACCGAGCAGTACAGTTCAGTACATTTTTTTTCTGTTTCTACTGTGAAAAGTTGTGGATGGTACCAATGGAACCGTTCTGTGCCATCCCCATTTTTGGTCCCCCCTCTGTTGGGGTACCTAGCACACAGATCTGGTACTAAAAGGTGGAGCTGTGAACACTGTTGATTGGTCAGTAGAGGACGGTCACTCTGCTCAGGGCTGAGTTGTGGCTGGTTTTGAGGCTCATGTAACCACTGTTCATACCGTGGAGAGTTTTATTAGTAAACTGTACCTATAAAATGAAAGGATGTTTTGCTGCCTCTCGCAGCAGCTGGAGTCGGAGAAAAAAATAATTTAATTCACTGGGCCGACTGCCGGCAACTTTTAAGGGGGAATGACTTGTAATGTTACTCAATGCATGAGGTGACAATGTGAATCCATCAGCACTCTTTAAATTTCACTGTAACAACTTTGACCATCACTTTAGTTTTTATATGACATACACTTTTAGTAATGAGTGGATCTTCAAGCATTTATGTGTATTAATTTTGACAGGATTATGTAAACTACATATATTCTAATCATCACTCAGTGAAGGAAAAGCGTCAAAGAGCATCGTTCCTGTGAGCTTGCCTGAGAAGGACTAAATGCACAAACCTGCTATTTTTTAAATATCCCATGGAGAGAGACTCTCAATGCAGCCTGTTCTATTTTGTTCTGAAATTGTCTGCATGCAGCCTCGTTCTGTGGATGATAAACAAAGTGCAGACTTCCATCTGTGTCACCAGTAGTGAGGAAATACAGTGAGTGCTGGACGGAGCAGTGAGTGACAACAACCTCGCCCACATTTAAGAGTACTGTTTGTGGTGGAAAAGCTATGGTCTAGGTACCATGTCTGAAGGGTCACTTTTGGTTCCAAAGGTACCATACTGAAAGTGTTTGGTGGAAACAGGGCTTATGTGTGTATCCCAGTGGCTAGCTAATCGGCACTGCTCCTCACTGACCTCATACAGTGGTTACTGGCGATAATGGCCACCCACAGTGTTGACAAGGAAGCATAGCCACCAGCCAACGCTGAGAAACTGTTTTTGGCTAATCCTGCAAATTGAAAATTGCATAAATCAAATAACATATTGATTCAATAATCATATGAATATTCAGTATTGCCATAGCACTTGACTTGCCCACAATGTAGACAGAATTATCTCTGGCATTTGTATTGTCCCTTGGCGTTTATTGTCATAAACTGTTCCCCAACTTTTCTCAAAAATGTGACAAAATGTGTAAAGAATCAACAGGAGACACATAAACGCTGCCTGTCTATAAAACAATGTGGTGATCCCACCAGGTGACACAGTCACATGTCACAGTGTAAACTTGAAGTGCCACCGTGAATAGATACTCCTGAGAGAATACGGTGGGACACATCATGTTCAAAATCAAATCTAAACAAAACAAAAGGAATATCACATGAAATTAAAGGTGTGAAAAGGTGCCATGAATGTTTTATGCCATCCAGCCACTGACATAAAGGATATAAATATTGTATGCAAAGAGAAAAATCCCCCGTTTGAAGTGTTGAGAGCAAAGACAGTGGGAGAGAAAGGGAGGGGAAGCAGGTAATTACTCATGGAGCTGCTCTTTGACGGATTATTATATTAAAGCGGGAGGAGGATCAACCAAACACAGCTAACCTCTGTAACAGTGCTGGTCTCCACCTATCAGTGACAGGAACATTACAACCTGAGGAGCCACTTCCACTTGACAAACTATAACATGGAGCACCAAATCCCCAGGCTGGAAAAAAGAAACCTGGCAGCCATGGAGGTGCCAAACACTACAAACCTCCCACAGTCAGCGCTGATGAACAGCTCATTACAACGCTTTTAACTTCTCTGTTAACTCGTGCTTTTTGGAGCACTGTCTAAAACTGGTAACTAAACCTAAGCTGTTTTTAATGAAGTGCTAAACTCAGCTCTTTTTCACAGAAGCGAGGCCATGTTACAGTTCTGCTGTTTTTAGCACAATCAGGAGGATTCATGTTTTCCTTTGAACTTCTGTTCCTTTGTTTTAAAATGTGAGAGAAAGCGTTCTTATAAAAGATACTGTGGCCACCACTCGAGATAATCACTGAGCTCAAAGTTCAGTTCACCCGGTTTAAAACAAACTAGTTCACATTTATAGTTCACAATTTGAATTTTGAACTAAGTTTGAACTAACACTCTCAATTTTGGGTTTTATTGACAGTGCAGCTTAAGAGGAGGGGTGGAAGACAGAGGGGGATGGCATGCAGCAAAGGTTGGAATCAGGCCTCAGCCTATATGGGCTGCACACTCTACCAGGTAAACTAGAGGTCACCCTTGTCTTCATATTTATTTAGATTAAGATAAAATCTTGTGATCATCATTTCTTGCAGCTATTTCCTAAGACTAGTTGGATGTTTCAGCATAATGCGTCGTTTCAAATTCATTGCTGACATTCAGGCTTGTTTTTTCAGACCCAGACCCAGAAGGCACAGTTTGTATAAAAATGTGCAATTTTTTTTTCCATTGGAATCTGGATTGATTTGTTCTTAAAAGTCCATCAAATATTCATATGAACTGGCTTTAGCAGTACTGGTAGTTGTGTTGTCTCAATTGTCATTAGCACTAGCCAACAGGAGGGAAACGTAATTTGATGGTAGAACCAGCAATGGCCTAAATGTGTATTTTAACAACTTTGTATCATGCCTACAAATCTAACCATATTATTTTGTTAAAGCAAGCTGATGTAGCTATGAGACATTGAAAGGGGTATGAGTCTGTAAATCTATCACTCTGACAATTTTTGCAATCGGCTACTATTACAAAATTAAATCAAGAGACAATATGACTGAAAGCCTGCTCATATTCTGCATGAGAACAGTTAAGGCCATTCGCTCCCCTTAATAAATAAAATGAATAAATAACTGGGCTTACTGGTGCATTTAAAACAGCTTGAACACAGCATACCTTAGTGAGAAGGTACAAACTTATGAGTCAGGTTCATCATAGCCTACACCGAGCACGATTGGCGGGACACAGGATTCAAATTTAGCTCTCCTGATCATGTTGGGAAATGAATTAAAATGAGAAAACACAGATAAAACCAACTTCTAATTGTAACAAAATGGTTAAATAATTTTACATTATGGTACTCTTTGGCATTATTGATCTTTCATCATACAGAGAGCAAAATTATCGTACATCTGGCAACACTGGGAAGAACAGACTTCGATGCAACATAGGTTTTGCATCAGTATGCCAAGTGATGGAAAAATAACATTGCAAGATTGAACGGTGCTCACGTCGAAGTTCATAAGTTGGAAACTGAACGGTCTAGTTCACCAAAATATGTGCCCGCTCATGCAGAATGCTGATCACTTAGACCACATTTTTACAGTCATTTCCACTTTGTGCACCTTTACAGGCCAACAGTTTCATATCTTCCTCTATTGACATGGGAGTTTCTCCACTGCATTATTTTTTTCACTAAGCTAAGCCTTTTACACCACTAAGATAAAAAAAACAGGAAATCATGAAGGCTATTGCAAAAAGAGTGAAAGGACATCATAAAAACTGAACTCAAGGTCCACTATCTAGCTTTCTGTTAGCTCAGAAACTGAGCATACTTCACCAAATTCATGAGATGTGATTATAAGACTGTTAGAAATATATAAGGCTTTGCAAGTTTTTGTTGTATGTACTGTAAAAAAAATCCATGTTTAAGTCCACACAACTATTTTTTGCACATCTAGGATTAAATCTTGAAAAGGGCTGCAGTGTTCCAGATCGTTTGGTAGTTTCATAAATTATCACTGTATTTTAACAAGTAGTAAATTTACTTAATAGGATATTTTTACTGGTATTGTTTTTACCTCTGCCTCTGTTCACTTATGGATGATTTTTGCAGCTGTACTCTAAAAACTGATCTTTGCAGTAGTCCAAAACATTCCAGTCTCCTCCTGCACATGATAATGTGATAAATGATTCACTTTCTAGTAAAGTGGGAGACATTCCTTTCTTCCCCAAAAGGACTGAATCTTCACTGAGTCTCGGGCCAATAAATGCCACCACTGGGTAAAGAAATGTGGGATTTAAAAAAATAAATAAACTAAAAAAAAGTTCCCCTTTCATGAAGTCCTGTGTGTTTGGAGCCGAGCTGCCTCCTCTCTCCTCGCCCCGGGGCAGGCTATCATCTCCAGTGACACCAGAGGGAGGGCAGACCCTACCCCACCTCTGCCGGGCCTGCTGATGTAAGGGATGAGAGGCAGTGGTGGATGGAGGAGGCTCTGCTGCTGGCCCAGTCTCACAGGTCCAGCTTCGTCTTTGATCACCGGCCGCCGACCTCCATGTCTCCCAAACAAGGAACCGGGGCCGAGAACATGCCGCTGAGCCTGTATCCTCTCCCTTCAGCCCTTGTTCCCTCCAAATATGAAAAAAAGGGTTAATTGTATTTAACAATATGCTCTCTAACCCCCCCATCACCACCACCCTCCCCTCCTTGATTAGAATTAGAATCACATCTGGCGCCATGTTCTGTCCCTCATTACTGCTGAATCTCATTACAACGCGCTCCCGCGGGAGAGACCGCGCCGGGTTTTTAAGCACACTTTTCGCTTTCTTCCTGCCTCTTGCTCATCTCATCTGCCTTGCCGCTCCTTCTCTTCTGCGTTTACATTAGCGGAAGTCCTCATCTGAGAGAATGACTGAGCACCACCACCCACCACCCTCCTCCTCCCAGAGCTTGGAAATTGTTTTACAGTGCCAATTAAAGTAGGTATGTTGAGTTTTTTCCAGAGTATGTATTATTCAGAGTGTATTATTTGTTGCGCTCAAAAAAGAAGAAAAAAAATCCCTCACTAAAATAGGACTAGCAGAGTAAGTTCCACTTACTTGCAATAAAAACTACACCAAAGGTTTGGAAATATAGTCAACATAAGGAAAATGAGGGAGCTTATTTATGGTGCCCTGAAGTCCTACTGAATAATAGAAGCCTCCACATATAACCACATTTTAAACTTTGTTTCTTTGCACCCTTGTGCAAACACTGTGTCTGACTGGGAATTTATTTTAGAAGGCAGAAAATAAAGAAATCTGTAAAGTTTGAGTCCAAAATGTTTTACCTCAGTAAAATATTAATTTAAAACCACAGCGGGGGGAAGCAGTTTGTCTGTAGGTTACACTAGTGAGGAAAGAAAAGCTGGAACATATAACCAAAGGCTTTTATTTGCAATTTTAAGAAACCCATATAAAGTAATAAAAATATGAACAAAATACACAAAATAAAAAAATCGCAGCAGGGATGTCTGACAAAAGTGGACCCTGCGTCAGAGCGGGAAGCTCTGAAGGTCGCAGGGAAACCCTGAGGTTCCTCTGATCGTTCAGCTCTAGATCATTGGCGAGTCACAGAGCGTGCAGGGCGCCTGCAGTATCTTCTTTATCCACTCTGGATCTGTGGGGAGAGAAAACAAGTTGTGTTTGTACTGAAGGTTTCTAAATATGAAATGATTCTAAAGTATATAGCCACAACAAAACATTTATGTAACAAACACCTGTGCTCCAGAGCCCGAGAGCCATTATTTTTACTCATAGATGAAGCCAGCAATGTTACTTCTGAAAACGTTTTAATACTGTCAAAGCCAACGCAATTTAAAAACCAAATATAAAAGAAGGTAAAATCTGTCAGATGTTTTGAGACAGGTGCTGGGATGATGTTGATTCTGACAGATGCCAGAGCTGCACAGACCTGTCAGTCTGCAGCCCAGATAGGCTGGAATGACCAGACGAGTCGTGCCCCAGGTGCTCAACACTGATAAAGACCTGAGATGCATGTTGCAGCCAGATGAAGCCCATTCTCAAACACGGGGAAGAGGACAATGTTTTTCTCTCCCAACTTTTCACTCCCACTGCAGGAGCCACTATGCTGATTACTGACACTAGACCCGTTGTTAAAGTGCCACATAAAATCATGATAAATGGCTTTTCAGTATGTAATCATAATGAATGTATGCTATTGGCATAAGGATGGATCTGATTGTACTGATGTTGCACTGATATGATGATGCATTCACTGAATACAGCACAAAAACTCTGGTTCTGGCCTTATTCTAAAAAAGACAGTACCGCTGCTGGGCTGTTTATATACCTAATGAAAATTAATATTTCACTAATATACCTGCTTATATGCAGCCTTAAATACTGATACTGATGTGCTGCAATCAAATACAGAGTAAATGTGTCAGAAAACATGTCAAAAATACGTGTTTTAACCCCCCCCCAAATCAGATCAAATCAGTCAGGTTGGATCCACAGAGTTAAATGGCCTAACACATGTGATCGGACGGTGCATTTGCATGCACTTTAGTAACCTGGTTGGTGTAGTGCAGACTGTGGATGGCATTATGTCAAACACAAGGATGTACGTATCATTATGTGTAATGTATTGTTCTTTCCCATCTTCCTGCCAGATACATTCCTTGTCTGAAGTCTTTCTCATGCACATGCTCAGATGTAAAAAGCCAATTTGAATCCTGCTTACGCAATCTTTCCTTTGTGCATTTGCCCAAATGGCATGACTGAAATTGGGCTACACCAGTGGTTCTCAAATGGTGTGCCACAGCACACTGGTGTGCCAAGATGCCAATCCAAGTGTGCCGTGGGATTTTCTGATAACCACACATCATTATTCAATATTCAACTAGACCTATACAAAAAGTTATGAATTAATTTTTTAATGACTGTATCAGTGTGTTGTGTGCACCAATTTCCTACTAAAGAGGCAAACTCTAGCTAAAAAATGTAATTTAATTTAATTTAAAAAAAACCTTCACACGGGACCTATTTGTCGCCTTTCGTGCTTGGGAATTACCAGTGTGTGACACATCTAAAGCCCTGATTGGCAGCCAGTGTGAGGGATGATAACATTTAAAAGGAGAAAGCTGTGAGCACGACAATGGATTGATTTATTCTACAGAGCAAATTACAACAAAGCACCAGCAAAGACGACCTACCACCGAAAGAAAAGAGGAAAAAAACCTGTCAGTAGACAGTATCACGAAAGCTACCGGTCTTATTTTTTCTTATTTTTATTGTCTTATGTCGTGATAAGAATGATTACACACATTATAGAAGCAACTGTGCACAGATATAAATACAGGTGTGACTGTGGGCACAAAAAGTTTGAAAACCACTGGGCTACACACTTGTTTTAAGTACATGTTTGGTTTTGTCAAATACAATTAAAATTCTCATAAATTTCTAAAGTTGCATTTTACTTTCAACTGCCTTTAAGAGTGCAACCGAACTTAAAACGTTGAGACATTCAGAGCAAGACTACAATTGTAAAACATGGGAATAAACACCTCAACCAAAAAACGGACCAATGATTCAACTCTTAGCTTTTTTTTAATAAATTTTTTTTTAATGTTCAAAAAACCTTCTTTTTCAACACTGTTTGTGCTGAAACACCTGTATTGACCCCGCTTTGTTTTCGGGCCTGTCTCTCTAAGTGCCGCTCCTGAAAAATCCCAGTCTGCTCTGATTGGTCGTTTATGGGTTTTCCTTTCTTAATGTCTCTGCACTGTCACTGCAGCCAGGGAATGACTGTAATGGAGTACTTTTCACTTTTCTCCCATAAAAAAATCCACCATGAAAAGCTTCTAAACCAAAATCTTCACAACCAGACATGCATCCATCAGGATTAAGATCTGAAATCGGGGCGAAATTAACATTGGCAACCAAGTTTACATGTTTCCCTGACGTTAGCACGTACCTAAATGTAGCAGTGTAGGCTACATAATGTAAACTCTTGTAAGTAGCAGGCCTTCAGGAAATGACCATATAAAAAAATATGTCACGAGCTGATGTCACTTTGTCTCAAAAGTAGAAATAAAAGTTGAAAACAGAATATTTAGAATGGTCTGACGTGGTTTTTGCTCACAGGAATTACTTCTACATGTTTACCTCATTATCTGAAACTTTGGCCATGTTTAATATGAACATCTGACACTGCATCACTTAACATTAGATACATGACAGAAAATAAGGAAAAGCATAATAGATCCCATTTAAGGAGACAGCCATGATTGTAAATCAGCCCCAAAAAAGACACAATAATTCTAAATTCATCAGCTAAATTCTACAATCATTCATGTGTTTCAGATATGAAGTTTTTGACCAACTCCAAATCCGAAATGTCAAGCGACGATCTGAGCAGCAGAGCGGGATGAAGGCCGACGTTGTAGGTGACAGGAGGAGATGGCTGATCGAGAGAGTGACTGTGAAATGGAGGTGGAGAGAGATGGAAAGTGGCGCTTACCCTCAGGCTCTGGCAGTCTGGCGATGGTATCCAGCAGGAGGCAACGTCTGAACGTCAGCGTCTGGCAGGCCTGGTATGACAACACACACCTGGAGGAGAGCGAGAGAAAGGCATTAGAGAGCTGGCTGGCAGGGACAGAGACATGCACATATACACACACACACACACACACACACACACACACACACGCACAAAAGTAGAGCAGGAACAGCACTGAGGTACAACTGACGGGCACAGATTTCCCTCTCAGTGCCCACCAGAGGCACCACGATCCAGCTAGTGAGAAGGCAGGAGAGATGTTTGACAGACGATATTTATGAGAAGACGAGAGTGGTGCATGGGTAAATATCACAAGGTGGGAGGCTTGATTACGGCTCTGTGAAGATAAATAAACCGTCAAAAGAAGGCATTTGGCATTAAGATTCAATTCATGTCCCGTCAGGCGCGTTGACGCTAAAGCTAATAAAAAACATCTTTAGTGGATTTGATTTGAACTCGAGAATGATCTTCATACCTGAGCCACATGTGACCGTTTTTACAGATTGCTTGTTTGTGGTCCGAGAAGGGCAACACCTCCTGACACAGGCTGCAGCGCTCCAAGAACGTCTGCTTGTTCATCTTGTTCTTGATGTGGCCAATCAGGACCTGAGAAGGATGATACACACACACACACACACACAGAACCAGAGGGTGTCAGTGAAAGCAATTTAACTTGTGTTAATGGAAGCAGAGAGGACAGTGTGAATGAGAGTTAGTGCTAATCTCAAGAAGGCTAAAACACTTAATATCAGAGAGGACCAGCAGCATTAACTTCACAAAGTCTTGTCATAATCAGTCATGCACGTACACCTGATACATATAATACTATGTCATGAACAGACAGCAATACAAAACTAAAATAGCTGTAATATGAAGCCATTTAAAAATTAAAAATGCAATTGCTTCCTTGATAGAAAAAAAGACATGTTCAGTCTTTATTAATAAAAGTGAGAACCATGTAAGATATTTCATTAATTTTGTTAAAAACAAAAAAGCAATTAAACCAATAAAGTGGGTGAATTTTGCTGAACAGCAGCCACTGTTAAAACATATGCTAAATGGTTATCTATGAATTATTATCTAGCGTGCTAAATATCTGGACCTGTCGGGGACTTTGTCGGCAAGCTACAGTCAATGAGAGTGCAAGACAAGGGTTAGGGACAAATTTTTGCAGTGCTGCAGCGCTCTCCAAGGTGTGTGTGTGTGTTTGAGAGGGTACAAGAGAAAAAGTGACAGAGGAAGGAAAAAGATGGTGGACTATTGCACACGTTTCTGTAAGTTAAAAGTCTAATATCTTCCTCAGAACGCTGCTGTGATATTTTCCAGTAAGCAAACTGCCTTTCCCTCTATATACAGTGATTTGACCCTCGCTGATCTGCTTCAACAACAAATGCAGCACATTGAGGAACTAATGAGACTATTTCATGGGACCTATGAAGGGTAACTAATATATTTTCTGTTTTCCATGTTTTGTGTCTAAATGGCTAATGGATTAACATTTAAATTGGTCCAGTATTGAGAGAGAGCACTGCAGTCAGCAGTGGCAGCAATGTAACCTCTCTTGGCTGTTAATTTCCATCTACTAGAAGTGCTTGTTTTTGCCACCGACAGGCTCAGATTTTTATAACAAGTGTCTGACAACATTATGGTAAAATCCCGACAAAAGTAGATCTTTTTGTTATGAGAAATGCCCTTTTGTTTAACTCCAAAACAGCCTCAAAATTGCTATGGCAAAACCCACCAGACTCCATTTAAATAAACAGTAATTTTATCATTGTAAAACACACTTCATTCAAAGTTGACTGAAACAAAATAAAACCCACAAAAACAGTCTTGCTCTTTTCACTGCATCGACAGTCACCAACTCTGGTTTGGTTGAAATAAACCAAAGTATTCACAAAGAATACGCCAGTTAGATGCAATTATATGCTGGCTCCATACATGCTAATAACTAATAACTTAATTTAAACAAAGTCTGGTGGCAGTAGTTATTTGAGGGTGATTTGTGGTTAAACAAAAAGATCACAACATTGTTGTTTAAGAAGCTGCAGTGAATAGCGATGAGGTTAGACACTGAGTTTTACCTCTGAAGCTCTGTCATTAGTGTCTTTGGAGAGGTACTCCACCAGGCCACAGGTGGGTATGCTGGTGTTCTGAGCGATCCAGGTGTTGAGGTACACCACCCCCAGCACCTTCTTCATGTTTTCTCTCATCATGTGAGTCTCTACAGCATTGATCCAAGCCTGCACCTCCGCCATCTGCTCCTCCCGATTCTCCTCCTTCTCCTGTTTTACTCCACCGGGATCGCTTTCCACAGCATCTTCTCCGTCCTTTTCGTCCTCCTCATCCTCATCTCTCACATACACCTTGTTCTCGTCGTATGTGGGTTTCCAGCGGTGGTCTGTGGGAGGCATTTGTAGTGACTGGTAAAGTATACGCACCAAGAAGAGCTTGAATCGCCACAAGTATGGCGAGTCTACTTCCTGGATCTTTTGATCAAGCTCTTCCAGCAGCGCTGCAGGGATGGATTTGTTTTTCAGAATTTGCCACCTGACGAGATCGAGCAGGTCGGACATTTTGTACAAGTTCTGTGTGGGGGACTTGAGCAGCAGTGCTGCTGCTGTTTCTGGCGTTTTCAGGGTCACAAAGTGAACCTGGTAAGTCCTGTTAATCGGATGATAGCCGCCAACTATACCTTGTGTGCTAGCAAGCGCAATGTACGCTCCATTGCGGCTAACAGCGATCCCGTGTATCCTCCTCCCCGTTAGGTTTTCAGGTCGCAACATGTCCTCTTGTTTGAAAATCAAAGTGTTCTCTGTAAATGTTGGAGTCAGCTTTTTTATCCACCCGTCTACAGAACATGTGTACACTGCAACGCCATGTTGACTGACCGCTACTGAGACCACAGGGAGCGAGTGCAGCCCAGCCACATGAGAGTTGTGTACGTTCAGTCCAGCTGGTGAAATCATGAGCAGGCACCAAAAGACGTAGCAGCCACGTGAGGCCACGATGAGGCTGCAGCTGGACTTCTGGATCGGATGGATCATTGGGACACATTTGAGGTTTTCGACTGCGATCTCGTCACACTCCTTCCAGAGGATGACGGGGTGTCGGAGGGTGAAGTAGCCCTTCACTCCAGACAGGCTGACCGGCATTATTTTGACAGGTCCCACCTCACTGCCAACAATCAGGCCACTCATCCGCCGATCTGAGCTTTCATACTCCCACCACGCCAAGTCACTGGGTCGAGTCACACCCGACTCAACGATGTCATAAAACGAAACATCTGCTGCATTTAAAAAGGGCAACACAAACTTCCACAAAACAAGGTCACCGTTTTCCATTAAGACAGCAAGAAGCACCATCTCCATGTCTTTGCATGTGTTGTTTGGCTGAACCTGTTTGATCGTGTAAACGCTCGACCACTCCATTCTCAGAGGAGTCTGCATACGGAAGCGCCGCTGCAGCTCGTCAAAGTCCAGCAGGTTTGCCTGCGGAGGCTTGTTGTCTTTTTTGGAGTAGCCTCGCTCCTTTAGCCTCTCGCTGTACTTTTTGGTGAGACTGACCAGCATGTTCCACTCGAGACGCTTGTGGCTGTTATGAATGGTGAGTCTGTGGTCAAGTGTTAGGCATGCGAGCAGACAGCGCCCGCTTGAGTCACAGCCTAACGGCGACCAGCTGGCATATTTTATTCCTTTGTGCAGTCCTAGCGACGGGTTCATCACTCTGTCGGCTAGAAAAAGTTGCCTCACTGTGGGGTCTGGATGTGTTGAGAACTTCTCTGTGGCTTGAGCGAGCTCTGCTGCTGGTCCCACCTTAAAAGTGAAAAAACACAAATGAAAACAATATTTAAGATTAAAGGTCAGGTCACCTCAGCAAACATCCACACTACATATGAAACAATGGCCGTCATGCAGGAAGCGACATACAAATAAATTTCCTTTTTACTTTTTATATAGTTTGTTCTTGTTTTGTTAGTACCCACTGATTTACAGGATTAACCATTATGTTTTCTTATTTTTGCCATTTTCTTAGATTAAGAGAAAATTTTACAAGTGGCTGAGAGAAAAAAATGACTATAAGGATAAAAATGCATGAATGTCACACAATAAAATTTTGATTATTATCTGTTTTAATTGTATTGATTGGACTATAAAAGCCCAGTATTTTTTTTTGTTTAGATTTTCATGTCAAACCATTTTCTTTAGATTTTACTGTTGTTGTCACTGTTACCCCTTTTCTAAAAACATGGAACAGGTTTCATTCTGGTTCCTCCACCAAATTTTGAACTATTCAAAAGTATTTTGACCCAAAATAAATTGGTTCAAAACCCAAAATGTTTGTTCCAAGCTGGAACCAAAAGACAGCAGGCTGTCCTTGACCTGAAGTACGAACTGTGACGACATCGGTGGGTGTGTCATATTCTATGGGTTGGAAAGAGGATGGAGAAGGCAACAATGGAGTCAAGTGAGAAATTGTTGACAAAAAAGAGCGGTAGTAGTCTCACTAACTGGTGGACCTTGCTTGTTTTTGGATAAAAACAAATATCAGTAAAACCAGATCAACAGCTCACATGTAATCAATGCATTCCAACATCTTGCTACTATTGTTTACTTCTGTTGTGCATTGTGCAAGGTCCTCTATTGATGACACATCCTTGAATGTTTCCGCTCAAAACTGGTGGAAATGCAGGCGGATTCCTGAACAGAACCGTCAGAGCTAATTTGCTGGAAAAGGGTTGTGTGTGTGTCCCTCAGCTGACATGGCATATACAATATAACAAATATTTTGCCATTGCTGTTTTTCTTAAATTTATCTGTAACACCAGTACTGATGCTCTAGAAAATCTGTTTTCCTTTAGTTTATTTAACAGTACATCGATTTCACTACTGCTGAAGTTCTTCTTACAGACATGTGGTTCAGCAGGACGCACAGGGTGACATTCACGTAATATAGTAGACAAGCCAGGTTAGCTCAATGTGCTAATGCAGGCTAACTATGCTAACGACAGATCGGAAATGTGCAACAATGGTTTGTGCCAACATTAGACATCAAACAAAAGACAGACTGTATCGTATCAAGTTACTGTAAGCTGTCACCACCTCTCAGAGTTATCTCTGAGTCTGAGAAGGCAAATGCTCTCTTCTTCTGGGAAGCTGCCTCACTCTCGCTCGATTTGGGTCTGCAGCTGCCTGTACCAGAGACATTCGCAGACTGAAAGGTCCCTTAAAGTACATTGTACACTGACTGGCCTAAAAAAAGCTTGACGTGAAGAATCTCAGTCGACTGAAGGGTCTTAAACTTGTGGTTCATATCTTCGACTTTCAGGGGGCAGCTCTAAAGAGAATGTTACTACATCCGGCCCAATATGTGCCATTTAAAATACTCTGAATCATACAGTATTTAAGAGCACCTTTTTAAAATACTGAGAAATGGCAAGCAATCTGAAAATGTCATACATGCAGTAGTTCAGATTTTACGACACCTGTCATGGAAAGACAGCCCACATATGGATGGGTGCTGCAGCAGTATCATCAGACAGATAGAACCTGGCCTCTCTGACTGCCATCATCCACTGCTCCCTGCTCAGGAGCCCTCCTATTTACAAGCAGTTAATCATATCTCCAAATGACAGCAGGAAAGCTACTTTGCTTGTCTGCCACTGCGCCTAGTGGATTATAAAATTCAGCTCCATCCAGTATTTTATCTGCCAAGTGGATTTTTGGAGTGGAGACGAACCTATAAACAATCATGTTTATACACCAGAGCAGCTGCGCAGAGACAGATTTACCACGGCAAAAATTGTTTCTCAGTTTCTCTTTTCATCAACATTTGTATTCCATCGCTTTAATTATCTTTCTTTCAGTTTAGTAAATAATGAAAATACAGAAACATCCACCGCTGCCAAACTAATAGCACACAAGTGAATAGTAGCTTGGCTGTGTTTCTGAGGCATGTTTACACAGGTTGCTTAACAAGTAGACAAATAGTAGTAACACTACTCCAATACACTCACAGATGTCATTTTGTAATCACCTATTTATTCTTTGAACACACTTTTGTTATTTAATAGCAGTGGTACAGTATTACCTTAAAGGGACAGTTCACCTCAAAATCAAAAACACATATTTTTCCTCATAGCTGTAGTGTTATTTATCAGGCTAGATTGTTTTAGTGTGGGTTGCCATGTGTTGGAGATATTGGCCCTAGAAAAAAATACATTTAAAGAACTCAACAGTAATGTCTCTTTTTAGAAATTTTGACCCGGTTACTCAAGATAATCACAGACCTTGTTGTGAGCAGTTTCATGACAGAACTGCTTTCTTTCTCATGAACTAAATCTGCCAGCAGTATCACCACGCAGAAGGAGAATTGCATCTACTGCTAGCTCACCAAGCACCACTGAGCTAGCTAAAGATACAGGTCAGCCAAGGAGGATGCCATCAATGTTTACATCTCCCACTGTCAACAGCACAAGCCTCTCATCCATGAGTAGATGCACACGATACGGTTGGCTGGTGTGTTCAGTACAAAGAAAATAGTTCCTACATGAAACTGCTCACAACAAGGTCTGTGGAGTAACCGGGTCAGTCCAAGGCACCCCACAAATAACACAGCTGCAATAAATAACACATGCATGCAGTTAATTAGTTAAAAAAAATTACAGACATAACAGCTGACATTTGAGACAGAAATGAACTTCTGTAGACAGCATTTTTTAAACCGTACTCATTATTGGGAGTTTGGTGCAAATAGTATGAAAAAAAAAAAAAATCTTCCATTTGATATTTTTACGTCTGGACATGCCAGCCATTAAAAAATGCAAATGTTTTGGGTTCTGGAGATGGTCAACTCAATACTTGTCCATAATAGCTGAAGATTAAAGTCCTCCCCTAGAAAATTATTTGCAAATTGTCACACGATGTTTGATCATAACTGTGCAGAATCACATATGTGCGCAGTTTGACGCTAAAAGGTTGTTTTCATATTTCAAATTTCTGGCTTTGGCACGTGTATTTACAAGGATGACGGCATAGTGGTGCAGTGGTTAGCATTGACACCTCGCAGCAAGAGGGTTCCTGGTTCAAACCCAGAGTGGGGAGTTTGAACCCTGGTGTGGGGGAGCCCTTCAGTGCAGTGTATACATGTTTTCCCTGTGTCAGCGTGGGTTTTCTCTGGGTACTCCAGTTTCCTCCCACAGTCCAAAGACATGCAGGTTAACTGGTGACTCTAAATTGACCGTAGGTGTGAATGGTTGTCTGTCTCTATGTGTCAGCCCTGTGATAATCTGGTGACCTGTCCAGAGTGTACCCCGCCTCTCACCCAATCAGCTGGGATAGGCTCCAGCCACCCCGCGACCCCCAACAGGGTAAGCGGTTACATTAAATGAATGAATGAATTGACAAGCATGACTTTGTGACGTCTCAACTACTGGAAGCCAAACGCGGTCCAGTGTGCAACTTACACAACTGTCATGTGGAAAGTTGAAGCCTCCACTACAATGATAATTAATTTTGAACTAGGTATGTTTTCAGCTTTTTGATTCTGCCTCATACTTGTTTTAGAAGCTTCAGTAATATATTTTAGGTTTTTGATTGTGTCAACATGACAGCTGACATCTCAGCAATACCTGTGCCCCTTGCAGCAATCAAAGATTTTACATCCCGGTAACATCATACTGACGACACAATTATATATACATTAAGGAAGAAACAATCATAATGTGAGTATGGTTTCCCGTATTCAGGAAGCATTCGTTGTATGTTTCTGTCATCTCTAACAGTCTAATACAGTCTTACTTTTACTACCTGCAAGACAACTGTGATTTTTTTCAAGGACTGGAGGTTCTTCTATTCATTCAGATGAACAGAGGACAGGTGTGGAAATTGAAAATTGGTGGCATTACCCTTTAACTGATCCTGCTCTGCAGCCTAGACAGAGAGGTAGTCCTGTGCTCAAAGCTCAGCAGCCGGCTGCAGCGGTTACTTCCTTATTGAAACATGTGGGCTACTCAGTAGTTATTATGGAAATCCAGTACACTGTCAGCTCCAGGCTGAACTACCAGACTCAGTGTTTACTTGTTTACTAGTTGTTGCGTTACAGTGCTCTCTGGCTCTATCTGTTTCCTTATTAAGGAGTAAACAGGTGACATAGGTGGATATTTACCCGTAGTTTTAGCGCTTCAGTCGGGACGGGGATGGAGGTCCTGTGTAGCGTCAGGTCCTGTTTGTTGCTGTGTACATCGCACACCAGCTCCATCACCGACATGGAGCTGGTGGTGCACACAGCCAGGCGGTGATCCTGCGACCAGGCGAGCGGCTGCAGCCCGCTGACCGGAGCCACGAGCGGGACGACGGGGTCCCGTTTAACCGGCACATCCTCCGGGCCGAAGAGCAGCCCATCCTCAGCTTCGGGCTCGGTCTTGATGACGACATTTCTGGGCAGTGGATGCGCTGGATCTGACGGACTGGCGGCCGCCATGTTTTCTATGTGGTGGAAGTGACGTCAGCGAGCGCGGGATGAGAGCAAGGAGGGACTTCCTCCGCGGAGTTAAATAGTGCACAGAGTATGATGTCAACAGCAATAAAGTTTATTTTTACACAGGCTACGTCCTCCTAAATGACCAAATAGTGGAATCAACACAGCTCTCAAACCCTTTAAACAAAATTTAGTTTTTATATTTATTTAATTTATCTTTATTGCAGGACTGTTGCATTAGACTACATTACTTTTAGCTAGCTTTTTGTCTAACTGGCAACTGATCTGTTGCCATACATGGATGGGATACTGAATGGGCACAGGGGCCCAAAGTGTCAGGGGGCCCCCTGGCCTACACTTGCAAAATGTTATTCAAACAAACCCTTACTGACCAACAGGAGAATCAAAATGACCACAAAACGATGACAGAGAGACTCAAAGTGACCAAAAAGACACAAATACACCTCACAACTTGACCTTTAAAGAAACACAAAATGACAACAAAGACATGCAAAGAAACTACTAAAGGGCACAAAACAACTACATAGAGACACAAAACGACACAAATATGTCCCTAAAAGATGCAAAAGCAGGCTACCTTGAAGAGATGCAAAACAACTACAAAGAGACATCAAATGACCAGGAAAAAGCATAGTTACACCTTAAAGAGCTACAAATTGACCTTTAAAGAAACACATAACGAACACAAAGACATGCAAAGGAACTACAAAGAGACACAAAATGATGACAGAGAGACTCAAAGTGACCAAAAAGACACAATTAAACCTCAAAGAAACACCACTTGACCTATAAAGAAACACAAAATGAAAACAAAGGAGCTACAAAGAGACACAAAACAGCCAAAAAAGACACAAATATACCTCGGAAGACACAACATTACTTCAAAGAGACAACAGGAACCTACAAAGAAATGCAAAGGACCTACAAATAGACACAAAAATAACTGCTGAAAGACACAAAATTATCTCAAAGAGGCAAAACTTCCCATCTTCCATCATATTTTGTGACATCATATTTTATTCTAAACAAGTCAGCTCACTGGCCTGATTCATAATGAGATTTTCCATTTAACTTAGAGCTTTAATTTACATTTTGCTGCTGGAAAGAGGTCTTAAAGGGACTTAAGTTAGAAACCATGACATGTCAATTTCATACCAGATCAATACATTTCATTAAACACACACACACATGGAGCTTTCAGTCACTGAGATCCACAGAATCTCTGCCAAGACTGTAAGAGCCCTGGGCTGAAACCATTAAGAAAATTGAAGACTAATCCTATCCTGTTCAACTGGAACTGGTTTAAACATCTTAAATGTTTAGCGCATGGGTCTATATCAAGACAACAAACATCATAGGCTCAGCCTCTATATTGAGCAATAAACAAGAAACATGCTGCCTGAGGGCAGACGTTCAGCTCATTTCCATGTGAGGAGCAGATAAACGTGTGCTGGACGGCTGCTTCTTCTGTTTCATGAGTAAAGAGATGTGTAGGTATGATACTGTGAAAATATAAAAGAGATTTATCATTTCTGTTTACAAGGTGATTGTTGCAGTTTTGTCATTTAACCCTCTGTAGCTATCAGGAAAAACTAGCATTGGATCAAATGTGAAAGATATTATCTCTGATCTCTGAAATGTCCTTTGAACTCTCCACTTCACTTGAGTGCCAATCAGTCTGACATTACCCCCCGACAGACTGTCAGCATGCATCTGAAGTAATCACAATCAATAGCCTTGCTCAGATATGTTAATGAGCGTTGTCATTGCCCATATGCACTGTGCATATTAGCAATTTATACATTTTCTATACTGGTTTTTAATGATGGTTTTGTCTCTTTGTTATTTCATTTGCATCACCTTTTTGTGAGCCACCAACAGGGATATAAAAACATGGACATAAGGGTAGACACACCCCCTTCAATATTAAGAACATTTCCTCCAATATAAAAACAAAAAAGTAGCAGAAGACTTTTATTTTGACAGAATCAAATACGTTTCCACCATAAATTGATGCAGAAAAAGTATAAATTTGTGCAAAAAATTCACCAGAAGGCAGGAAATTAGAATTCTGTTTCCACCAAGCTGTAGGGTTCAGCTATGAAAATCCAACAATCATATATTCGTGCCAATAAACCTTCAATGTGTTTGCATCCTGCAATATTTGCAGTGGAATATTTATCTCCATAGATTTCTTTGTTACAATGACAGCACATTCCCTTTAATATTTTAGTTCATATACTCACCAATAGGTTCATCTAAACAACAGTGACATCCCTTGTTGGCATATTTTTCTTTTTAAAACAGATTTATTAAATTTCTAATGAAAACTAAACATGTTTTAATATTTGTTTTAGGTAGAATACAGATTGTGTTTTGGCAAAGCCACAATGTCTCAGAACAAAACACATGCAGCCTTGGGCAGTGTGTCAGGACTTGCACATCCTCGTTTTAATTAAATTAGATTAGATGAAACTTTAATGTGCTCCATGGGGAAATTTTGCAATCCATGTGACACATTCACTCAGAGTGATCAGGTCTGTGTTGAAGCAGCACTGGCAGTCAACAATGACATATTCAGCACTTTGAGAGGAAAGAAGAATGATCCCAATCCTTGACAGGCACTACATCAGTCATTTCATCCATCCGAGTGCAGTCACTCGTCACTGAGAGAGATCATTAGTAGTCATATTTCATCGTTAATTAATAAAAATATGAAAACTGTCCCGTCCGCAGTTGATGGCTCAGATGCATATCAGCATGCTTTCTGCGACGAGTCAACGGACGCTCCTGGACTGGTCAAAGGTCAAACTACTGCAGTCGGATGCAGAGCTGGGGATTCCCAGGCAGACAGTGATTTGTTACAGCCCCCTCACATGAAAGCTCCTCTCGCAGTAGCTGCCTGACTCTCAGCAAGATGACAGCGGGATTTCAACAGGCAGAGTTATTTGTCACAAAACAAATTGTTACAAATCTGCGAGACAAATATAGAATAGCGCGCCCACCATGTTTTAATCTCTCATTTTTCTGTCTTTTGTTTCGATAATCGAAATGAATAAATGAACGGGGACCATGGTATGTTTCATTCTTAATGAAGCGTGTAGTGAATGAATATTTCACACACCTGCTGTGTGTCTTTGGTGGGTTTTGACTGGGGACCCAATCCCAGCCCAGGATGTATGAATGTTGGATTAAACATTCATCAAATGCTGTCACAAAAACTTTATCCTCTCTCCTGTCAAGCGCACAGAAAGACGGAAAACAGGCCCCTGCGCAGGCCAGAGTAGCCCAGCCATAATGTGAACCTGAGCCTTTGGTTTACTTATTGTGTAGTGGAATTATTTAGTCTGCTCAGGAGTCATGTCTGAAGGTATACAGGTTATGTCGTGTGGGTTTATGGATATGGATGGGGTCAGCTCAGGTCAATCCCCCACATCTCTAATATCCACCTGCTGTCTTGTTATTGCCTGCAGGTTCCTCCTCAGCCTTTCAACCCTCAGTAGACCTCATCCTCTGCTGTTTGCTTGCTCCAAGTGTCACTGGAGCTGCTTACATGTATCTTGTGAGGAAGCCCGCAGGGACGTTTTGATGCATGGTTCATCGTACATGTTTTAATCATTCAGTCTCTCAGACACCTCCCAAGAGGGGGCTGCTGCAGCACATTACCGAGTACACACAATTAGTGATATAATCATGATGATGATAATGAAATGTATTTAGAGCATATCAGCGTGGTTCATTCTGTTCAGGGAGACATTAGCAGGACTGCAGCCCTGGAAAAGCCTCTGCGCTCGGGCTCCTGGCGCTCCCCCTCTGGAGACTCGCAGAGCCCGGCAGGTTGCCACGTCAGAGATTAGCAGTCATAGCAGTCGACTTGGCGCTCCTTCTGCGCCGTCAACTGCGAAAAGCCTCACCTGACAGGTGTTGCTCTCAATCAGTGCTCCCCTGAACCTCCCATGCTGTCCTTGGAGTGGGAAGGGACAAGGAAGCCTCCCTTCCCCCCTTTGTTCATCCTGACAGCCTCTAACTGGCCTCCATACACCACAAAAGAAACAGTAAATCCCCTCTCTCGATGAGGAAGTATTGATATCACATCAGTGACATCAGCAGGAAACACAGTGCTGGTGTTTTATTTAGCTCCCCTCAGGGATGTGCAGTCACCTGTTAAAGGTCAAGGTGATGGCGTGTCAGATCAGAGGGAGGGCTTCAGTGCAGGAATAACTGTACATGCTGGGAACTGTTAACAGACTGTAGGTCAGAGGGACATCAGTGATCACTGGTTTAATAAAACACCAGAGGGCCAAGGGTGTATTTGTGTCTGAATACAATGTGATTTAAAGGGACAGTTCACCCCAAAATGAAAAGTACATGTTTTTCCTCTTTGTGCTGTTTATTTATCTAGATTGTTTTGGGGTGAGATGGTGGTGTTGGAGTCTTCAAGCTTGGACATGTCTGCCTTCTCTCCATTATAATGGAACTAGATGGCACTCGGCTTGTGGTGCTCAAAAAAACACATCTGAAAAACGTAGCAGGGTCCAGAAATCATGACCCAGTTTCTCAAGATAATCCACAGACCTTATTGTGAGCAGTTTCATGGAGGAATTATTTTCTCTCCACTTGCTAACCATATTACCACGCAGAAGGAAGTGTGCATCTACTGCTAGCTCACCTAGCGTCACTGAGCTAGCTCACGCTACAGCTCAGCCGAGAACAACGGCATTCATGTTCAGGCCTACAGTACATCTCATCTTGCCACAAGCTCAATGCTCTTGTTCATGAGTAGACGCATGCTTCCTTCCGGGCAGTGATACAGCTGGCAGGTGTAGTTCAATAGAAAGAAAATAGTTCCTTCATGACTCTGCTCACAGCAAGGTTGTGATGGGCTGGAGCCTATCCCAGCTGACACTGGATGAGAGGTGAGGTAAAACCTGGACAGTTCGCCAGACTTTCACAGGGCTACTACTCTCACATTCACACCTAACCTAACTTGCATGTCTTTGTCTAACCCTAACCCTATCTCCAACAACGTGCAACTCACACCTGCACAGTCTAGACTGATAAATAGCACTACAGGTAAGGGGAAAAATATGTAACCTATTTTAGAGGTGAACTGTCCCTTTATGTTTATGGCAATGTTCTATTTATTATTTGAAACCTCTGACATCTACCTTACGTAGCGAGAATTAGCATATTTATTTTAAGATAATATTTAGAAAATGCATAAAAAGAAAACCTAACTGGTCTTTGATTGATAGAGGTGAATAGCCACCTCACATTATCTCTGGTTACTCAGCTTACAGTGCCAATAGACAAAATACGCACAGATGACATACATTGTTTTGGACCAGAAGAAAAAAGTCATGTGAATTAGGTATAAAGCACCTTACAGTGAAACCCATTTGTACTGAAGACAGCAGAGTGGTGACAGCAGCTGTTTGTGGAAAGACACATTGCTTTTGAATTTTTGAATATAAAAATTCAGTGCTATTCACCTCCATTGTTTTGTGGAGGCAGGAATCTCAGAAACAGATATTTCAAACTCTGAGCTAATTTAAGTGTAACCCTCTTTTCTTAATTGTTGGTGTTCCCCAGTTCTTCCGGGCTGTGGGTAATAAGTGGGCTACAACATTTGTTTCTTTCTCTTTGTTTATTCATTACCAAAACAGCAAGACAGTACTAACACATCCCAACTTGGGGGTACAGCATCTTCTCTTCACTGTTAATCATGAGGCACTCACTCTATCTTGTGTATCACTCATACCTGTCCCTGTAAAACAAGGGCAGGTAGGAACCAATTAGCTTCTAACCAAGGGGAACACAAAGACTCCACTTTAACACCATACATGAAAATACAAATGAAACAATAAACAAAGTACTATAAATGACAATGAAATAATATTTTACTTGTAACCAGTAATAATGCTAAATCTATTACCATTTAAATGTTAATAATGTACCCATTAATAAATTACTCAGCAACTTAAGTAATAAAAATAACCCAAAAATACAATGTGTGCAGTAGTTATAGTTACATAACCAACACTATTTTCATGTGTTCTTTGTTTTTAATTAATTCATTTTTCATTTATCTTAAATTGCAGGTGGGGTGAATGTGTGGCTTAAAACACTGCTGTGACTTTTGTTTAAAGATAGATAGATAGATAGATAGATAGATAGATAGATAGATGACACTGTCAGTCAGCAGGAGCATAAATCAAACGCACCTTGGCAGTAAGGCGGACTATTTAAACGACATGCCCCGCCCACTTTTTTTAACATCCACTCTGCGTATTAAGAAACTTCAAGTCATGAAAGTCATGGAAAAAAAACGTCTGCGTAACTGTAACTTCTTGTCTACTGCTGCTGTTTCTGTAGCTTTCCTCTTATAAAGTCACTTCAAACCGGAAGCTGGAGTTTCCTGTTCTGTGTGGGAAAACATGGGATTTTTAAGTCTCCCAAAAAACGGGATTCATCAACAAAGTAAGTAGCTATCTTAATTGCCGCTCGTGCTAACATGCATATTGAGCGGATGTTAGCTTTTTTCAGTCGCTGTTAATGTCTTGGTGTTTCCTGGTGCAAGTTATTGCTCTTATTAGGCTTTTATATGAAAGACATGTTGGGCTGACACAGTGGGACAAGCACAGGTGTAAATAATACAAACTAATAATGGGCTTAATTCCATTTAGCTGCTGCTGTATGTTACATGCTAAAACACGTGTGCTCCTCTTGATTTGATAAGTTAAAATGTCTGCTGTAAAAACAAAGGCCCATATTCTGCTTCAACCTGTGTGCTGTGTATGTTTTGGCATTAATTATGAATTGTTTTCTGGTGGCAGCTGAGCTGTTTTCTTGTGGTTGTTGTTGGCATTATGGATTATGATGCTTCCATGCTGTTGATTTGCATGAATGTGAATACCAGTTTCAGCCTTTATGTTATGAGCTAAATTAGTTTTAGCTGTTTTGTGGGACTGTTTGTTATCTCACTATACTAGTTTACAGTTCAGAGTCATTGATTACCTGATGTATTGGCTCAGTGGAAAACTCAGCACTACATAACATTTCATAAGAGGAGCCTGTTTTGCACTGTGCAATGTTTGGAGGTGCTTTGTTGGAAAAAGGCCACAAAGTGGTTGGTGCTGCAGGGCGACTCCGTGGTAGATTTCACGTAATAACTTGTGTCAAATGCAGTTTAGGAGAGAATATTGCTGTCACCCTCTCCAAACACTGCTGCAAACACTTGCTTTGTCCTTTGTTGGTACTGCTCACATACCATTTCACAGGCTTCTACCCAGCATACAGCTGTGGACAGGCTTTTTATTGGACTCCAGGGGGAAGCTGACTAAAGTGCAGTAACATGGCATACATTTCCTGTTGGAGCTATGTTACATTTTTCATATAAATATTAATCAAATGGCTATTAGTTGTAGGGCTGTGTATTGACAGGAGTCTTGTCTCGAGATGATACATATCACAATACAGGGGTCACAGTTTCATATATTGCCATATGACACTGTGGAAATGTCAAATTGTAAAACATTACAATACTGCTATCAAGCAATCACAGGTTTCGCAAAAAATAATATCGAGAAACTCAAGTGGTCGATATTTTCTAACCCCTAACCCTTAATTAGTTGCCTATATGATGTTAAAATTATTTATTTATATATATATATATATATATATATATATATATATATATATATACACACATACATATTTATTGTTGTCATACAGGTGTTTCTGTATAACTAAGTTTAAAACTGCTGTTTCCCCATAAAAATACCCAATGGAAAATGATGAGCACTGGCCAAGCAGTATATCACCTGTGGTCATTTTGCATGATAATATTTATCCACGGGACTCTCATATATAAAAAGTAACTTTCTCGAACTGCTGAATCAAGGGACTATTTGTTAAGTTTACAAAATCCTGCCACTACCTATTAGCTAGAGGGTATGTTTACCTGAGGCCAGGCCCTAATCTGTAGGTTATTAAGTGAAACATGCAAACTGATTGGGTGGAACTCAGGAGGAAAACCAGCCTTTCTATTTATTCCCAGCGATAATGGCTGAATTATTCATCCTGTGTGATGATTAATTAAAAAAGGCCCCAGGTCCTGTGGCAGGTACAGGCTGCCGAGGCACACGCTGACATTCCCATGTGATGTGCTGGATGTCTCTGCCTCCACCCGCCCTCCTCCTGCTTCCCTCTGCACGTCTTTAGGGAAGGTGGCCTCACACATGTTACATGCCTGTGCACCCAACGCTTTAACCTAATTCACAAATACATGAGGTGAAAGACTGGGGCCTGGTAATCGTATGTAAAAGCAGACGAGGGCGGGGGGTTCAAATGGTTTTAATGGCTTGCCTTTGCCAATCTGGGATCTATAATATTTTAACTGGTTCTAACTGATACAGATGTAATGAATGCATGATTCTCACATAGGACTTATGTTCCATGTGTTGCTTATAATATATATATTGACTCCCTTTCCACTTTCAGCATAACAGTGTTGGTACTCCAGTAGATTCTACATAGACACAGCAGTCTGACTGTGATTTTACACTATTCATAAATACATTTTGCCTCGTTGACTTTTAGTTTTACATGGGACATGAACACTGGTCTAGAGTGTCAAAGTCCTGTGGTTGTTGGAACCACCAGCCCCACATGGACCTTCTTGCTCTTTGAGCTACCTTCATTGATGTGAACATCTAAAAATGACATGGATGGGTTTACATTGAAGTAAGCCTGGTGTGTCTCGTACAGACGCTAAAAGGTGCATTGTGTGTCTGTATCTGACGCCAAGGGCCCTGATCAAGTGGTGGTTTTTGACGCCCTGTGGGTGAGACCAGGCTGTTGTTTAATGTAATTATTAAACAAAAAGCAACACTAATGCAGCAATAAAATTGTTATCTGAGGGGACATGAGGTTGTTTGGAGGCATAGAAGTAGAATATGGTGACTGCAACAGTGGTTACAGGTTGATGCAGGATCTGCTTATGTTTGCTGTGAGTGAATGCAAAACAAGGATCTTAAACCACAGCTGTTTAAAGCTGATGGTGTGAGATGGCTCTGCAACACCCTCCTTTTTGTTGGTTCTGTCTTGGTAATAGATTTTTTTGGATCCTCTGCACTGATGCATCTTGTTTCAGTGCAACCAGCGGCTGGCTGGTTGCTGCCAGACTCAGGTAGGCAGCGGCTGTTGTGTCCTCTGACCCAGTGTGGGCAGCTGGCAGTGGGCAGGACATGCCCTGTGGCAGTGCCAGGGGAAGGCCAGGAGGGCTGGGGTCCAGGCCTGCTCTTGCCTCTGCTCGGGCCCCGCTAATGGAATGGGGCTGGGCCGCCCATATGGCACTTGTGAGAAGAACTGGGGGCTCTGGAGGTTGGCATGCGGAGTCACCAGGCAGTCTCCCGTTAGAAATTAAACAGGACAGGGCCAGACCTACGTGATCACCTCACGACCACCAAGCGTTGTAGATGTGCTTGCTGATGGGGACAGAGACACATCTGCACCAGAGGCTTCCATCTGCCCCTGAAGGACCATAACATTGTTTTGGGGTATTTCATTCCATTAACTATACATTTTTAAATATTTCTCATTATTGCCAACCATTTACCAAATCACCTAAAGGTTTTAAATTGTTTCCTCACCTTCCTGGCAGCATTTGGTTTCTTTTTTGCAACACAGTATGGAAAACAACTTGCAGACATGTTGTGGTTGCACAGTTTGGCACCTGAGTGCAGAGACTGCTTTAAAATCTGCCTCTGCATGTCGACATACCAAAAACACCATGTTCAAAAATAGGGCTGCAGCTATTGATTATTTTAGTAATCAAGTATTCCACCAATAATTCCACCGATTTATCGAGTAATCAGCTTTATTAAAGAGCAGTAGTAAATTTACAAAAGATAAAACAAGACAGGTTTTCTGTATACACATGTCATAATTCAGTCGCCCATCTCAATACTAGACACTCCTGTTCAGCTTCACTGGCTTCCTGTTAAATATCGCATCGATTTCAAGATTCTCCTTCTCACCTCTAAGGTCCGTCATAATCAAGCCCCTTCCTACCTGTCTGAACTCCTTCATGTCTACACACCCTCCCGTACTCTTAGATCTTCTTCTGCAATCCAGCTCACATCTACCGGCTTGACTACCATGGCTTCTAGAGTCTTCAGCTGTTCTGCCCCGGCCTCTGGAACTCTCTCCACCATGACATTAGCAATATTGACTCCCTTTCCACTTTCAAATCCTGTCTGAAAACACACCTTTTCAATCTTCCGTTTATTAACTTTCATTGTGTACTACAGCAGTGTTTGATTTTAAGATCTATGGATACATTGCAGCTTTGTTTTTTTAAAACTGTGTCTTGTAAGGTGTCCTTGATTGCTTTGAAAGGCGCCTAAAAATAAAATGCATTATTATTTTTATTATTCAGTTAGCAGCTGTAGCAACTCGAATTCAGCCAGCGCGAACCCCGGCACCAGGGGCCTTCACCTCAACCAGCAATCATATTGATTCACATTAGATGCTGACGTTAAGGTTACCTTGCATTAGGTCGACTCCATGGACAGGATGTGCAAACTGGATGCTTTCTGCTGCGATGCTGGAGCATTGATGTTGTGATAATGTGGTAGGCTAGTCTGGTTTCACAAACACATTGTACAGAGTTTTTGTTTTGTTTCAGCTTGAAATATACCCAAACTTTGTACACTTCTATTGTTTTCTTTGCTTGTGTCATCTCTCTGCCCCTCGCTATTTTCTCTCTCTTTCTCCATTTTGTAAATCTGCGCCATCAAATAACGTCACCTGTCCACAGCAGTAGCGCATTGTTTGTCAGTAATACTCATCTATGCGAAACAGTGCACCCTATATAGTTACATAGGCTAAATGAGGCCGAGTTTTTCAATCAATTGTTTCAGCCCTAGTTCAAAAGCATATTGTGAATAAAAACAAAATTGTGAGAGAAAAGACTGAAAATATCCATGAGCATTATGAGTAGAATAATGTGATTTTACCTATTTCTTCAGTCATCAAATGCGTCAACGAGTTTTACAATAGTTTGCCATTAAAGAATGTTGATAGTGAACATCAAGCATATTGATGAAAGGCTACATAATCCCCTCCTTTGTAGTAAAATTAAACATACAGTATTTTGTGTATGCCATTTCCACAGCACACCTTCTGCTCACTACAATCCTCCCTCTCTATGACAAAGAGAAAGAAAGAATGTAAACACGATTACTTTGGCGAGTGCTGATTGAACAGAAGTAGTCTCTCCGTCAGTAGCTACACAAGGCCAACCTTTTCATTGTTGTTCACTGAAAGAATGTAAACACAGTTACATGGTATGGAGTGCCAAATTTATCTGGACACAGCACAACTTTATTTAGCAGCACTCCTGTTTTCAGTCAGACTTCCTGCTTCATTTGCAGTAACTGCCTCACTGTTGTTTCTGCGGAGCTGGTCGACAAAAACAGTTCAGGTTAATGAGCCAACAACTTGGAGAACGTCCTCTAGTTGGAGGTCAAGGAAAAATCAGTTTGCCAGGATGTACGTGGTGTTAGCCCCGTGTACAGGAGCTGGCCAGATAGGCTGTGTGTAGGCAATGAGGTGGACGGGGGGAGAGCAGTGTAGCCCACCAGCCCTCTCTGGCACCGGACCGACCTGGCTCCTTTCTGAGCTGCGTGGGACCAGGAGAAGGAGAGCCACATGGGATGGGAGGGAGAGGAAAGTGCGTTGGAGCGGTCTGCAGTGCTGCAGTGTTAACAAATGTGTTCACATACTGTATGTACTGAGATAATGCTTACCCTCTAGAATAACTCTGTGCTCCTTGCTGGCTGTACCACACAGGCTGATGCAAACGGAACTAAAATTACCACTTCAGGGTGACACTGGCAATTTGTACTGCAGACCCAAAAAGGGAGAAATAGCGAGGGTAATTACAGTCAGCGGAAAAATAGTTTGACGTTGCCCTGCCCTGGTTTTCCTCCTAATACTCCATTAAAAAGTGAGGCCAGACTTTTAAAACAGGTCACTCTTACTAACCCTCCCTCCCACCTCCATTTCTTCCACCTCCACCTCCTCCTCCTCCACCCTGTCTTCATCCTCCTTCTCCTTCCACCACCCACCTCTCTGGATCTGGAACAAAAGCCACCTCCGCTGCCGCCACCTCCCCTCCCCATCTCCTGCTTTTCCATTTTATTGGTGACAGCTGCCGCGAAACAAACTCGCGGAGCGAGAGAAATGATGTGTCAGTGGAAGGTCCTTTAGCCCGCACTGCTAATCTGTCACACGCCGTTTGTTGTTTACTGTTTCCTCCTGCTCGCCGACTGGCCGGCAGTGTGCGCCGCGCAGTAATGGCGACAGATGCTGACCCGCAGAAGTGTGAATCTTGCCGATTTCTCCCTGCTGTCAACCTGTAAATTACAGCTATCGGGAGTAATTAGACCCGATAAAGCCCTTCCAAGCCTCACCCCCCTTGACACACACGCAGACGCGCACACACACAGCTCTGGCCTGTCAGTGACCTGAGTGTGTGCCATTTTGAGAAAGAAGGCTGCAGGCCTGGAGTGTTCTGTTTAAACCTCTTTTTTTAAAATTGTAGATGTTTGTCTGCACAGTTATTTCATTTAAAATGAAATTAGGGGTGTATATCCTTTTTAATATAGTGCCCTCTGCAACATACCGAGCACAGTTGTCTGGTTTAAGGACTTTGTCTCTCTTTTGGGTCAGAGTCTGACATCTTTTCCAAAACACTGAATGACTTTGAGGACTAAGATTGATGCTGGCAGTGGCTCAGAAGTTGCAGAGGTGAGTCCGTCCACAGCGAACTATCTCGGATGAATCTGTAGACGTTGCCAGTCGTCATCTACTTATCCTCACTGAGGTTTTGCATAGACAGCGGGGTCCTGGGCACAACCAGAGAAGTCAGTATCGAGGCCACCTCTTCTTGCCCTGGCATCCGTGTTCGGCCTGCAACCACCACGGCGGCCACCACTGCCAAGCATGCCCTTAAAAGCAGGGCCTGTGGCCCTTTAAGTAACTCACGCGATACCAAAGGTCACGCAGCCAGGTCTTGTCATCCTCTCCCTGACTCTCTGCCCTCCTCCTCCTCCTCTTACAGCCCTCGGTGCCCACTTCCTGACCATCGGAGCCAATCACTTTCCACCCCTCACCTCCTCCGCCGCCAATGCCGAGCGGCAATCTGTCACCCGGGCACTAGGAGATGCCACCCTGCCGGCCGCCTTCCGTACACTGCGGTAATGGCTTCTGGCAGCCCTAGAAAGATAAGTAACAGGCAAAAAGGCAGGAGAGCGGGATGAAGAGGGAGGGAGGGCTGAGGGCCAGAGAGCAGAGGACCCTCTCTCACATCCAAGCTGCCCCCATCTCGCCGCTGTTCGACCCTCCTCTCCCCCTTTCGCCTCACCCCGCTTTGGCCCGGTCGCTTTGCACGATACTTCAGTGAATAAATGAGTCGTTTTAATCCGACTGACAAGCTGGCATTGCCCAGCCCTGCCCTCCATCTGTACTGGCGGCCAGCGCAGCAGCAGGCCCCAGGCAGCCCGATGTGCCAATCCAACACACAGCTTATCCTGGCTGTAGCTTCAGGGACAGAAGGGTTAGAGCTCTATGCGGCAGCTACCCTCTCCACCAAAAGAGCTATTTATATAAGAAAGGGATTAGCCGGTGGAGGCTTTGATGAACTGGAAAAAAATTATGAATTTGCTCCCATCTTGCTCTAGTGCACGTTTGAAGTCCTTGTCTTTTTAAACGAAAACTACAGTTTATTTCCTGCTTTTCCGCATGATCAAATAATCGAGTGTGAGTGTTAAATTTCGCTTTACACCCTTTCTCAAAGTGCAGATTTGTTTCTCAGGGATGAGATTTTTTTACGAGGTGATGTGTTTTTTCCACAATTGCACTCTGCAACAGATGAATGTGTTCACTCGGCAACAAACTAAAAGTGAAACTAGCGTCGTTTCCATCTGTCCCCATCACTGAGGGGTTAATTTTGCTCTGTCATCCTTGGCACAGCGAGAGGCCAAATGCACTATCACTCACACGGTCCGCCGTCCTGACCGAAAAACCCAGAGGGAGAGAAAAAACTTGGCCGCAGGAGGTGCTAAACCCTCTGCTCCATTTCCTCTCTCCACAAGCTCCTCTCCACTCCCTCGCTTGTCCATGTGTCACCTCCAAGTCGTTTGGGAAGGGACCTGGTAACATTTGAGTGCCCAATTAAGCGCAGGGGCTCAGTCCGGGCCCCCCTCTGGGTTCCGTTCAGGCACGTCACTGATGAGCGGGCTGCCATCTTCCCCTATGAACCACACACACGCTCGCATATATACACACACACATGCCTCCCACCCTCACATTCTTTTTCATGCTTACTTCCCCCGTCTGTTCTGCCTCTTTTTCACACAAACACACTCTCCTCCCTGGTTAAAGATCCCCCACAGATCTGATTGCAGCTTATCTTTGGAACAGGAGGTTATGACTGTTTGATCCATGGCTGCCGAACCCGTTGCCAGTTATACACCGGGGCCTGGATGCTGCTTATTAACCGGAGGGGTCCTCCCACTGCGCCGCTGAGAATCCGAGGGCCCGGTGTTTTGCTGCTTTTGGTGAAAGATTAAGCACTGTTTTCTTAAATTAGCCTGGAAAACATGAAGCATAAACATAAAAGAAAATATTCTTTATCCGCAAGGTCAACTCTGCGCTCATTATCACCCAGATTGAATAATTACTGAACTTAAGAAGTGTGGAAAAAATAAAACAACAACTCAAGAGTTAGCGTAGTCAGGCCTTTTGAAGTGTTAAAGGAGTGCTTATTCCCTTAACTGGAGTGAAAGAGCATCGCTGGATAATTTAGGTTACAGGCTCGGCGGTGACAGCTGGGCAGCATTGAAAGCCAACCAAATCGACATAAATCACTGACTTTTTTTCAATAAGTAGGTTAATATCTCAGAATGGTGTTTAATGTTTTATTCAGCACCGAGGCAGGGACAGTGTTAAGGGACGGCAAGTGTTTTTGAATGCAGATGGGAGGTGGAGGGCTGGGCAGGGTTTGGCATCTCCCCGCGGTCGCCTCAGAGCACGCCGGCCCTGTTAAAGGAGCGCGGGAACGATCCTCGCCCCTCTCGAGCCCTCTCCATATTAAACAAGTGCTTTGTAAGTGTGCCGTCATTACTATTCATCACAAATAAATACTTAAGCACTGAGAGCTTAGCACCCCGCTGCTTTACAGTTATCCATTATTTCTGTCACCTGGTTGTCCTTTTTCTGTCTCCTCCCCTCACTGCCTCGCTTTGCCTTTTGCGACTGAATGTTCCGGTGCCCTTCAACTCAGTAGTGTGCTGGGAGGGAGCTGGTGGCTAGTGCCCATGTGCCAAGCCTCCCTGCGTCGTGTCCCATATTCTCTGCCCTCACCTGAGGCCTTGCCCCAACAGGACAGCAGGGCCAGAGGCGTTATTGTGCACTATGAGCTTCCCAAGATGATGCCCTTCCACTGTTTTCAACTCTTTTCCCCTCCATGCTATTTTTTTTTTCTTCTCTTTTTGCACAAACGCAACAAACACACCCACACAAACACCCCCTCAAGTTCAAGTCCACTCCTGCCCCAGACGTGGGGGCAAAAGTCCACTGCACCCTGTCCTCTACGGCGGGTTTTTGGAAGGTGATCCGATCCTTTTTCCTCTGCCACTGCGCTTGGCGGGCTGGCTGGCTCCAGTGCAACGCGGCGTGCGCTGGCGTGGACTGAGGCTGGGCCAGTGTGCTGAGAAGCTGATGAATTGCAGGCGAGATACGGGGCGGCAGCCGGCGAGGAGCTCCGGCGAGCGGCCGTCATGCGCTATCACCGTCTGCGTGTGTGATGGGGGAAATCGGAGAGACAGTGCTGACAACTTAATTTAACACCAGATCTGGAGGAAGCCAGAGTGCCACTGCGCTCTGGATAATTGATAACTCTGCCACTCCACCGCACCTCGCCTCACCTCGTGCCCACAACGCCTCGGCTCATCATCTACCCAAATCAGTGGTGGACACATTACTGTACAGATTTTAAAGCTTGTCAGGTTGTTTTGCGCTGTAGAAATGCTTTTTCACACCAGACGCAAGGGTGGAAACGTGAAACGCATGCATGAACTTAATGATGTGTTTAGTTTCTGTCTCTTTTCTGTGTTTCTGGATATGTTTTAACACTGGTGCCAATGCAGAACTTTATTTCCATTGACTTAACAACAATACTTTTTTCTCCGATGAAGAATATGACTACCTTTTTCTTCAACCCTCCTCTTTGCTTTAACAAAATAACACTAGCACCTGTACAAAAACTTTAAAATGGCTGACCAAAGAACAGGCAATTAAGACATAAAACCTATGCCTGGTCGTTTTTGGTACCCAGTGGTAAAGACACCGGTCCTAAATAAGTACTGAGGGTCACACCCAGCCCAAACTGTCAGGCTTTAAAGCCTTCACACCGCATTATCCCCTTAAAAAAAACAGTGTTTGCAGTCAGATAGGACACACAGTCTCTCCATCGTCCTGACTTAAGAGTGACTGCGCTGCGGCGCTGCGGGGGGAGCGCACTGCCTGGATCTCCTTCACAGGCTGTTGGAGGCTGCCGAGCAGGAGCCCGGTTGACTGGTAATGCCTATTAATTACTAATACAAACTGCTAATTAGCAGACCAAACACTGGCATCTGTACAGTTTGTTTTCCCTGCAGCGATGATATTGAGTTCTAACACAACGAGGCAGTAAACCTGAGCTGCCTGACGCGCATCACAATCAAAGGGGACTCGCTGCTAAGCATACTTAATGCCAGGATCATGCACCATAGAGGTCACATAAAGGGCAAATCCAAATTTAACAAGGATGAGGTGGTAAATGACCTGTTGTAAGATCAGAGGTGGGACGTGACTTTTACTTAAGTACAACTTGAGTACTTTATACTTTTATACCTCACTATATGTCAATTGAAAACACTGTAGTGAATTTATCTGACAGCTGCAGGTAGGTTATAGTTGCGCAATCATATTTACAATGAAAAATTTTTGTTTTTCAGGAAAGCGGTTTTAGTTTGATCACAGTGCATATTTGACACGGTCTAAACGGGGTGTGAAACAGAAAGTACTAGTACTAATTCAGTACTTCCACTTGCAGCAGCAGCAGCACTTTGGTGTCCCTTTGAATTTTTCTCCCCTCACTGCAGGGGTTCCCTTGGGTCCTTGAAATCTTTAGAAAATTGTGAATTTGAGGGAAAAAAAAAATAAAAAAAAATAATGTACACTGCAACTGTACTTTTTTTTTGGTGTCTTATAAACCCATGAGGGTTGAGCACTTTGTGCATGACATGTAAATAAAAAATAATCAATCAATATCAAGGCCAGGAAAGTTTTTGAAAACAGACATAAATAGACATGGGTCATTGAAAGTGCTTGGATTTATATATTTGCGCAAGAATAAAAAAAAAAAAATTCTAACATTATATTTTTTTTTACTGTAATGTTAGTAAATACGTAGGCTATGTTTGGCTGTCTGCAAATGTGTCTCCAGCATTGTTTCACGCACCGCCTACCTTGAGAAAGGGCAAGGGTCACATGCACGCATGAGTTATTGAAGTTGATTAGTGCAGAAGTGAGAAAGCTAGTCTTAAGCAAATCTGTGCCTCACCTTTTGCCATGTTGGTTCTTTGAATTTGAGGTAATTGGGCCTGGAAAGTCCTTGAAAAGTCCATGAATTGGATGTTTAAGAAGGTGTCGGAACCCCGCTACTCTTGAAGAATAGTGCCGGGTATCTAACCTGTATAGTTCTCTTCACAAATGTTCCAATGCCATTGTTTTTCCATTTTACTGACCGCTAACATTTCACTATTTAACGGAAATCAATTATTTTTCCTTGCTCTAAAATAATAGTGGCTGGTTTGCTGTACAGCACAACTTGCTGTAGTTTTAAAGCAACAAAGAAGAATTGATTTCCAGGTAAACTGCCCTTTTAACTGGGTGTGAAACTACTGTAGGGTTTATTGATAAGTTCTGTGGTATTGGATCGGTGCATTGTGTCGCATACTCAGTAATACACAATCCAGCGTTTAAATTTGAGGTAATTGGGTCCTGGAAAGTCCTTGAAAAGTCCTTGAATTGGATATTTAAGAAGGTGTGGGAACCCTGTCACTCTTGAAAAATAGGGCTCTATCCAACCACTATACTTCTTTTTAGAGATGTTCCAATACCTTTTTTTCCCATTTTACTGATGACTAACATTTCACGATTTAAAGGAAATCATTTATTTTTCCGTGCTCTAAAATGGTAGAGGCCGGTGGCTGCACAGTGCAGCTTGCTGTAATTTTAGGGTGGCAAAGAAGAATTGATTTCCAGTTAAACTACCATTTTAACTGTGTGCGAAACTACTTTAAAGTTTATTAATAAAATCTGTAGTATTCGAGCAGTGCATAATGTTGCGTACTCGCTAATGTAACCCGCTTCTCTTGTTTGTTGGTGTTCTGAGTTCTTGGGGGCGGTGGCTAATAAGTGGGCTACAACATCTGTTTCTTCCTCTTCATTTAATTTTTACCAACACGGCAAGACATTACTAACACATTCCAACTTAGGGTTACAGCAACTTCTCTACAATGGTAAGCACGAGGCACTCACTCTCTGTGTATCAGTCATACCCGTCCCCACAAAACAAGGGCAGGTAGGAACCAATTAGCTCATAACCAAGGGAACACAATGACTCCACATGAAAATACAAATGAAACAATATACAAGTACTATAAATGACAATGAAATAATAATTTACCTGTAACTCAATAATGCTAAATCTATTACTACGTGAATATAAATAATGCACCCATTAATAAATAACACAGTGACTTTAGTAATGAAAATAACCCAAAAATATAATGTGTGCAGTAATTATGGTCACAGCGAAAACCGAATCCAGCATTTTCGGCAGTATCAGAGGCATATTCGATACTGGTATTGGTATCAGAACAACTCTTCTTCTTTCAGTATTAAAAACTGACACAGTCGTTGAACGTCTGTCCCGATTTGTGATCTTGTTTATACATTCTTTAGATTTTGCCAGTAGAATTCAGAGAAAGTTTGGCTGCTTGTCTTTAAACAACATGTAACGTTTCTTTTGTTAAATTTAAAAAAGGTTCTAGTTAAACGTTTTATATTTCTCAAATTGAAAAATTGATACCAAAACACAGGTATGGTACAGGGGAAACATTTCAAGCACATGTGCGTTCCTACCTCAGTAAGGATGCTAAAGTCACTGTGAGATGAGTTTATAAATTATGACACTTCTGCTCGTATCCGGCTCCAGGCCCCACCCAGCTCTTCCCAGCCAAGACAAGATGCCACCCCACTCTGCCACCCTACGCTTCTCACACACAAAAAATAAATGAGTAATCGGCCACAAAGTGTCAGCCAGCCTTAATCCCCTTTTAATTTCCTTGTGGGGCCTGCGCCAGGGCTCTGGCTACAGCATGAAGCTGGCCGCTGATGGCAGCAGGATGGCCGCGGTGACAGGCAGGCAGGCAGCGCAGGCCTGGGGGTGTTTACTGGGATCCAAGCAAAGAAAATACAATAACCACACACTGCCACCACTGTTTGCCTTACACTTGAGCGGGATTTAGGTTTCCCCAGCACTCTGTCACAAGTATGTGTGTGCTCACGTGCCCCCACACACACTATTGTCATGCCACCAGATTGTACTATGGACATATGCATGCTCTTTTTCTCTCTGCTTCCCTCATGAGTGTGCACGCTCACAAATACACACCTACATGCATATATTAAACATGTGCCGGAGCACTCAAGCACACCCCTGGTAATACTACTCTAGATGAGGCTATTTATATCTTAATTTATACAGGTTGGTCTCAGCGTAGGGGTCGTCGCCACACAGCTGCCCAATCCCCAGCAATCCCACAATGCCAAGAGTATTATCTCCTTTTGAACAGCAATTTATTTTCCTCCCTCCTCACTGTTGTTCAAAAGTAAAGGTCCCGTCATTAAAATGTATGCTTCTCAATGCACCAGCACCGGAAAAGGTCAGCTGGCGAACTGCATTCGCTCCCCGTTCACATAATGAAAGGCGTAAAGCAGGAACGAGGTGCAAGCTGAGGAGACTGTGCACGTCTTTGTAACACATTTGCCCGAGAGGTGGGTTCAGTGGAACAAAATAGAGAAGGTTAACGTTATTCTGGCAGATGAAGGAATTTTTCATGACATTTACACACAGCAGGGATTTTCTCCCTGGGAGCACCCTCATAACACTCGGCTACGCAGCATATGAGCAGTGGCATATGCATTAGGCATACAAAATATTAAAAGTGCCTCCTTGTTCCAGGAAGTACATACTCAGAAGAAACGATACACATTTTTATTGATGTAATTTGCCCAATTTGCACCAATTGAGCCAGAGATGTGTGTGGGAAATGGTTAACGAAAAAGATTTTAAGTTTTTAAGATACAGCTTGCTGTCTGACGAATCAGTTGTTTTTGGAATATCACAGATAGTTTGGTATCTGTGTACATATTGGCCAGTGAGTAATGAGAAACTGTAGCGCAGACGCAGTTTGTCCACCAGAGAGCACTGACAAGTTCATTTTTCAACTGTTAAATGTGCCGCTCAGCACATATTTTGGTCACAATAACCAAACACAACCAAATAACAGACCTGAAGAAATCCTTACTGTTTGTGTCATGCATCTATATTTACAACCAAACTGCATATATATTAGTGATATAGAGAAATAGGTGTTTTTATCAGTTGGATTTGTTGGAGTAGATTGCGGAAGGATTTTAACTGTGACAAACAGAATCTAACAGCACTAAAATAATTATTTGATTAGTCAGTGAGAAAATTAATCAGCAACTATTATCGGTTATTTGTCAATTTCATACAGAAATACCAAAAATTCACTTGTTCCAGGTAGATGTTGCATTAGATATTCACGTTGACCATCATTTTTACGGATAAGGGTTATAAAAATTCCATCTACTTGTCATTTTGATTCCTTTTTTTTTTTTTTTTTTTTTAATTGTAAGACATATGAAATAGCATTAATTGTCATTTACTAATTTTCAGCTTATTAATAATTAATATACAGACCAAGCTTATAGATAGCGCAATTATAAAGTCATGGAGATGTAAGATGAATAGAGACACCGACTTGTAACATCAGCTGCCACTGGCTGATAAATATTATCAGTATCATTTGCTTGTCCTTCGTAGTCTCCCGCATCAGTACCTTTTTTTTTTAAACTTGGTTTATCAACACCATCACCATCATTAGGCTTTTTAAAGAATCTTCGGACACTCAGCTGCCCTGACATTTTTGCAATGCTGTTTTGTGATACGTGCACTAATGTATGCTCATAAGTGCATGAAGCCAAAAAACCCTTGATTTGCGGCTTGTAAAATTACCTAGATCTTCTGCTCTGTGGGGCCCATAGAGCAAGCGCACTAGAGACTCACAGCGGCCGAGTGTGGCCGAGTGCAACTGAGCATAGCTGAGCGGCTAACTTCCACTTCAGCTCTACGCTAACTTGAATGGGGATAAAGTGATTTATTCTAGGCTTTCGAAATGTTATCAGACCAACTGGATTAAATTCTGATCGTGAAACGAGTCACAGGGGTTGTGACGCTCATAAAAATGTATCCACTGGTTCACAGACGTCTCTCTCACAATGTAAGTCTACGGAAAAAGTCCTTTTGTTCTAATGGCATCATGTGACAGACACAGAAGTTGTAGTTCCACATTTAGCCACTATGTCAAATTGTTGGTGCTGTTCCTGCGAGCTTGGGTTTCACCCAGATGGGAGTGGGTTTGAGTGTGCAAGCTTAAACCAGCTAGACAACAAGGTCATGAAAGTGAGATCAAAGACGAGACAAGACAATAGTTAATAATATGCACATGCCATCAACTTAACATGTGTATTAATGACTTTAAATCAGTGCAGATCATCTTCACTGTTCCAATCTGTCAAAATGACTGACGGCCCTCAGATTTTCTGTTGTTATTGAAAATAATTAAGTCAATGAAGGACCGTATTCCGTCAACGCGACTTCTGCCTCCAGGTTCTCAGTTGTGGGAATTTGCGGCTTCTGTTTGTCTTGTGTGATAGTGATCATGGATATTTTTGTTTCTGGACTGTTTGTCTGACAAGATAAGCCATTTTAAAATGTCGCCTTGCTTCAGGAAAATATGAGTGTTATTCAGTATTTCACCAACCAGATGATCTGTTAATTAATTCAGAAAATAATCAACAGATGAATCTATGATTGAAGTAATTGTTAGATGCAGGTCTGAAGTCATCTATGAAGCAAAATCTGATCCAGCCTGTTACATGTGAGGATTTACCGCTTTTCTTTTGTGTTATATTATCTGTGTTTTGGCTAGCTGGACAAAAGATTTAAAGACGCTGGGCTTGGGGAACATGTGAAAGACATTTTTTCCCTTTTTTTCTGACATTTTATATATTAAGTAATTGAAGGTAAACTATCCAGGAATTGTTGGTTATTGTTGGTAAGCGGCATCACCAGTGTAAGTGAAAGCCAACCTCAGATTAACTCTTGGTTTGGATCGAGTTTTGTCCACTTGGCGTTTCCCCCCACTATATTTGCGTTTTTTTCTGTGCTGGTTCCATGATTTTTGTAGCTTCCTCTTGGATTTCTGCTGCGAAAGGTCTGGCACCTTGTCACTATTTTTTCAGATCTATAAAAAGTCCCGTACCTCACCTGTGCGCTGTGCCCAGGAACATCCCAAACATGGCAAAATAAGAGGAAAATACAGGCGGAGGGCAGAGACTCTGCAGATACATACACTGCCACACACTTCTAGCAGGTCATAAATGACGATTGAGCAGGATTACTTATGTATGAGTCGATACACTGTCTTTAAGGGAAATCCTGCATAATTCACCTTTTAACTGATGAATAAAAAGAAAACTGGCAAATCTATCAATAATGAAAACAATCATTGAATTCAGCTCTATGTGAATGTTTCTCCTCTTCCACCCTCTTAAATTTACATAAAAGCATCTGCCATGTTGTTTGATAATAAATTATATATAAATAAATTATAAATAAAAACCCTCTAAGTGGAAAAGAGAATATTCAAAGTGTCTCTACTTTCTGTCTGTAAGGGTTTTTCTAAGCGCCAATCCTCCCAGCAAAGGTCTTTATGGCAACATAAGGGGTTAGCCTAGATTTTCAGTCCAGTCTCATTTAAGGCTAATTCCTGTGTGGGTCTGGATGTTTGATCCCATTGCCCATCTGAAGTAATTAAAGGGTTATTAGTAAACAGATATTCACGCTCGCTCACTCTTGCCAACTGTTTCATGCCATCTGCTGCCGGCGCACGTGCTTTGACATTGGAAATATGCTGCTGAACCGACACGGGTGTTTCAACGCATAGGGAATGAACCGAGCTTTCATCAAGTCTAAACACAGTCAAACAGTGTCATCTTTGTGTATGTGTGTGTCAGCGTGACTGCATGTGTGTGTCAGGGAATATAATAGAAGCAAGAGCAGGAAATTATAAGCCTGTTTGTGCTATTTTAAACCCGCTTGTTAATTTCAATCCCTTTTAACTGGCTCTACTTTTGATACCAGCCGACCACTATTCTTATATTTCATCTCCGCAGCCCCCTCTCCTTCCTCTTCTTCTTCCCTCCCTGTCTCTCTCTCTCCTCCGGCTCCGGCTCTGCCCTCCTGTCTGTTTTTATCCTTTTTTTATTTTCAGTAATATAGAAGGGATTAACCCTGCTGGCCCCTCGGTGGTTACTGTTTCATTTTATTCTTATTAAAATCTTAAGAACCTGCTTTATTATTCCTGTTTGATACTACCTCAATAATCCTCTGCCTGCCTGTGTGTGTGTGTGTGTGTGTGTGTGTGTGTGTGTGTGTGTGTGTGTGTGTGTGTGTGTGTGTGTGTGTGTGGCATGCAGCCACAGACCCATAGGTGTGCTGTGTGATGGATGTGTGTGCTTGTGTTTGGGCTGGCAGGAAGTCCAGGACACATTACACAAATTTCTCTATCACGCGTGTGCAACATATAGATGCACAAACACAATCTTCCGCTGGCTCTGAAATCCAGGATTTTGTCTCTTTTTGCACAGATAAGACCTTAATACATTGATAGAAGTGTCATAAAATGACACGTTGTACATTTCAACTCATTGTCTCGTGTGTTTTCATGTAATTCGCTACTTCTGACAAACACGTTTTTTTTTTCTTTCTTTCCCCGTCCGTGTCGAGATGGCTATTACTGCTGATGGGTCTCTAGTGTTTGCTGTGATCTTTCTTACAGCGAGCTGCATTGATTTTGCGAAACCTCTGATAAATCTCAGACAGGAACTAGACAGGAGTGTTGTCACAGCAAAGCTTCCCTGGATCACGCCGTGATTTCTCCTGCAGTTCCGCTGACCTGTGGAGGTTTATTTAGAGAAGCAGTGCAGAGTGGCACTGTAAGGTGACGTCTGTTAGTGTTTTAATTACATCTGCTGCTAAATATTTAAATTTAACCTCCACTGAACGCGAGCTGAAAGATTGGAGAGGGTAGTGATCAATCCAATTAGAATTTTTACTGATTTCTTGAATTGAAAGTGCAGGAAAAAGAGAAAGACCCTTGCAGTAGCTCTTGATCGCCATGTATGAGCAGGCAAGTACAGAAGAAAAAAAGAATGAGTTAAGGCTTGATTTCATCCTACGAGGGGGATGTGACGTTAACCTATCATTTAGTATGCTTTTGGAGAGCATCTGTCCAAGTCCAGCTGTAAGCTCTTCAACCTGGAGACCAATCATCTCTTCATTAAAAGTGTGATACTGTTCAAGTGTCTCCACAGGCAGCCAGGGGCACAGAGGATTACACTATCGACTTAGAGAAAGGTCAACATTATTTGATTTTCTCAAAGGTTACTATTTATACGTATTTATCGACTGCCGTTTTCTCATAACATACTTAAGGGCACGGGAACGGCGCATACATTCATTTTCTTTTCTTTGTCTTGTTTGAGAGCCGTCTGCAGGAAATGTGTGCATTCTAATTTCTCATTTACGATGCATTAAATTCAGATGAGAGGGGGATAGTTGGGGACAAAGCTGATCACGCTGTGTGAGATGAATGAGAAATTGAACCAAAGTGTTTCATTAAGAGCTGTTGGCTGGCTGCTAAGACAACATGGGGGTGTAATCCCCCCCTCATACTGTCACTTTTAATTTTTTTTTATTCATTTTCATCTCTCTTTCACTCACGCCCTCTTGCATTTTGTCCTTTCAGCCCCTCACCCCTGGAAGAAAAATCCTCCTCACTTCTTGCTTCGCTTTCCCTTTATCTTTTCCTCCTCTTTCTCCAAAGCCTGTGAGAGCACCTCCTCCCTGCAAACAGAGACATAACCAAATCCCCCCCCTCTCCCGCCTGTGCACCGGGGTCACGCCGTCAAAATGACTCTTTTTATTACAGTTCATAAACAGCGACTTCCCCCGGCGGCCCTGGGAAATTTCACATAAACTTTGATCAAACAGACGTTAGCCTCCCTGGTCCTCAACCACCTCTCTCCACGCGTGAAAATAGCTCCGCTCAATCACAGGCAGAGAAAACATGCCGAAAACAGTGCAAATAGCAAGGCAGTCACTGATATATCAAGTCATTATTGACCAGAACACCGGGGGAATAGATCTCATATAAAAACAATAAGTTACTCTTTGCCTTTTTTTTTCTCTTCCCTCCTCTCCTCAACCCTCCCCTCTTTTAGCGGAGGCGGAAATGTAAGGCGATGCACTGGCAGTAAACTTTGTGGCTTAAAATTAATAGCTTCGAGGGGAGCTCAGGTGAGCGATCCAAAGTGATAAAAGCATCCAAAATAAAAACCAGCAGTTGATTTAACTGTGTGTGCGTAGATGCTGGAAGCCGCGCAATAGTTCTTTGCAGCTTTCTCTCGCTTCGTCATCCCCTCCGTCTCGTTTAGTAGAGCTGTCAGACCAGTTTTTCTCAGCGTGGAGGGCTCGCAGTGCTCCCTTGTTGGTAATCGTGGTCGAGGCTCGCTGTAATGGAGATGAGCAGCAGGAAAGCAGCACAGTGTGTTGTTGTTTAGTTGGGTTTGCAGGGTGGAGGTGCCCCTTTTCTCGATCGTGGCTCGAAATCTGAATAAAGGGCAAAGGTCAGGTCGAGCTCAAATAGTGCATCATGGCTTTCATTATAAAATATTAAAAATATCACCTGATGCATGCTTGAAACCTCACACTTGTTTGTGAACGAAATTCTCAAACATCCAACAAATAGCCTTTTTTTTGTTTGTCAAATCTTTCAAGTGGTGATTAAATCTCATTTGACTTTCAGATATTGGGCACAGGGTAATTAAAAGGGAAATTGCTAATGAAAAAGAAAAATTACTCCTAGAACTGAGTGAAATCAAATCACTAATTTGCTTTGACACCAAATCTGGAAACATCAACAAGGTTTTGGGGGGTGAAAAAATGATTCTTTTATATCTTTATTTACACCATGTGTGAAAAAAACCCCAATAAACTAATAAAAAATTCAGTTTGAAGATACAGCGGGATCCTTTTTTGATGAAATAACAGCAGTTTTATTGACCGTGTCCTCTGCACTTTAGATCCTGCTTGATGAAATGGAGAAAAAACGCATACACAGATGCGTAGTGGCGTCCAAAATAGATGTATGTTCTGTCTTATAAAATAAAATGTATGATTTATCAGCATTATAGGAATTTACACGATGTATCATTTAACATTTGGGCAGGTATGGATCAAATATCTCTTGCCTGTACGCTACTTTTCCACCGCAGGACTTCCCTATTCAAAAGTGTCTGTTTTTATGCATTTTGAAAAAGTCTTCTTTCTAAACTGTCTAATTTTGGAAGCGAAGCATCAGAGGGACAGACTCCTCCGCTGCACATCCAGCCTGTCCCTCTGCAGTCACACACTGATGATTGTGTGTCACTTTCCTATAGGAGCCTCGGCAGAACATGATGCAGCTGAGCTATAGTTACTCCTCGGTATTGTTTGTGTGCGTGTGCGCCTCCGCACCGCGCTCCGCCTGGGTCCTCATATCAACCGGTCTATCTTCCCCACCTCCCGCTGACTCCTCACCTTTCCCTCCGCTGCATCTTATGACTCAACCTCCCCTTTCTTTAATACTCAGTTAGCTGCACCAGTTACTCTATCTCTGCGAGCCATCTCCCCCCGCTCCTTCACCTGTCCCCCTGCCTCCCCTCGCTGCTAATCCTCTCCCAGGCCTAATTGAAGGGGACAGCCGCTCCGCAGGGTCACACTCCGACGTGGCGTTAAAATGGAGAGCCCGGGTACCGAGTGACACATCGCTCCATCCTGATCAGCTTGCCATATATACATGAACATATATACCCAGCTGCTGTTATTGTCTGAGCCTCTTTTCTATTTCTCCCTCTGCTCCTCTTTCTCCTCCTGGGGGTCAGAATGCAACCTGGAGCCAGGAGCAGTCTACAAATTGTCAGAGAGAAGCCCAGAAGAAGAAATGTAGGCTCAGTGGCTCTAGTTCATTATGACTTAGGATGTGAGTTAGGCAGCAGTATGTGTTGACATTGTCATAGTTATCACGGGAACATCTGTGTACGGCCTGTCAGAGGTGTGTGTGTATGCGTGCGTGTGTGTGCAAAGCGAAGGAGGACATGTTTGTGTGCCTGCATGCATATACATACTGCAAACGCCTGTGCGCTCTGTGCATTTTTTTTTTCTGTTTTCATGTGTCCATGTGGAGGCTGATGGTTCCAGGTTTGGATGGCGGTGTCTTGGCACCCGCAGGTCTGCTGAGACCTGCCTCTGCGTAGGATCAAGGGGTGCAGGGGCTGCTGCCGCGCCCAGCCAGCCTGACTGCACGCCAGCTGCAATCCCTAATGCCTCCGCCACATCCTTGGCAGGCGGCGCCCCTGCCCTTTTCGCTCCCAGCTCTTCGTCTTGGCAAAAACCGGAGGCTTCCACTTCTGAATTTATTTTATTCCTGCTTCTTCCTCTTCACGCCTCAGGATATGCGACATACATTAATGCCATCAGATGATGGTGTTTGACCAGTGGGCACGCGATTAGACGTGATTTCCGCTCAGCCTTTAAATCTGCTAAAACCGTGTGTTTATGGGTAATTACACTGGAAGTAATTGCATAATGTATAAAAGCCGACAAGCAAGATGGAGATGCAGATTGTAAATCATGCTGCAGTGCTGTGTAGAAAAATGTTTGATGTGGTGGATTTTTATAGGGAGCCTGTTTATCTTTGTACTCGTGTCAATGTTTACAAATATGTTAGAATTATTTTGTATGGCTCATGGTGTTTGTCCTTTACTGTGTGTAAGAGGATGTTGATATTCTTAGGAAAAAGTGTTATGAGAGCAGTCAGGAAAAGTTGATTCCCATAAACAGGCTAACTTGAGACATCTGTTGTGAGAAGCACTTGAATCACTATTTACTGTTTTGCAAATTTCCACTGCACATCACAACCTGTGTTTTCCCTTTTTTTATTATTATTATTCTCTGGCAAGTGGGAGAATTTGTTGTGTTTTCTTGGGGTGTTATTATGGTTGAGTTTGGGGACTGTCAAAGGGACGAGGCGCTGCACAGTTAAACTGGGACTCTCAGTACCCATCAGGCCCCTGTGAGTCTTTGTGAAGACGACACCACAGAAGGCGCCTTCCAGAGAAAGCGTCACATCCAGTTAGCAGACATCCGGCGCGCTAAAGAGGTTAAACTGCTGCGCCTGGCACAGCCAATTGTATTGATAACCGTTTGAAGCTGGTTTTCTCTCCTACCTGGCATCACGCTTCACACGCTTTATTCGGCTTGCCACTCCAGACAAACTTCAAACCTGGGAGAGTGTGTTTTCCTCCACTCAGGTGTATATAAGGTGTGGGTGTCTGTGGGCGTCTGTGTTTATAAGTGTGTGTGTGTGTGTGTGTGTGTGTGCAGAGCCAGGGGCCTTTACTGTTGTTTGTTTGTGCTGCCTCCATTCTATAAACCAGGCCTCTGATCTCCCAGGCAACATGCCTCCAAATTCCTCTGCCGTTCCTGCTCCATGTAAATATATCGGTGTCAGTTTGTCTGATGATGAAATGAGCATTAGGATCCGGAGCAAGGCAGGGAAACCACACCGCTTCTTTTGCGATTAAAGCCATCCTCTCGGCAGCGTGAGATCTCCAGCTTCTGTGCGTGTTAGAGAATAAAGTTTCTGCAAGCAGAAAAGTGTCGTAGCACATCTGTGTTTCCTCTTGACTTCTCGGTCTATTCCTACTTTTGCTCTACCGCTCTCTGCTGTCTCTCCCTCTCACACTCCACCAGTCTTTCGTTATCGGCTTGTTAGCCCGAGGTCCTCGCCTTGGCCTGGAGTTATGGCTCTGTCGGGCAGCTGCTCGGCCAGCCCTGGGGGTCCTCGGAGGCAAATGGCATGTCAAGGAGTGGTCACTGAGGTAGATTGTCTTCCCCACAGTCAGCCTCACCGCCACCAGTCTCACTTGTCCAATTAGGGGCTTTTTGGCCCCCCTTTAAGTCCCCAACTCGTCCACTCTTGACTGATACTCCAACATCTCTGGCCCCCAGATGAACACACCTGACACCCTGCGAGAGCACAGGTACACATAAATATTGTGTGTGGGCAAACAAGCTCAAACACACACACAAAATAGCAGTGTTCTTGTCAGTGTATGCATGAGGGTACTCATGCACATGAATTAGTAGTTTATGGACATAGCTGTGTTTGTGTTTATGTAATAATAATTATGTAAACCCCAAAATTAAACCATGTAAAATTACATGTGGGTTATACCTTGTGCTGAAATCTAGATAATTGGTTGGTCATTTAGGTTATTTAACACGCAAAATGTCCAAACATTCACTACTTTTAGCTTCTCAATGTGAAGATTTACTGCTTTTCTGTTTCATATAAATGGAATATCTTCAGGTTTTTCATTTAAAGATGTCACCTTAGACTTGTACTAACTATTGTCTGACACTTTATAGACTCAACAATGAGTTATTTAATGATAAAAACAATTAACAGAGAAATCTCTAATGACAGTAATCAGCCCTAGCTGAACCGTTGTTTGAAGTAATACCTCACTCTGCTGCATCCGAGTCGTCGGGTTCAAAGTCTGGTGCATTGCTCAGTATGCAGAGCCTGCAGCTGCAGAGGCTAATTAGCAATACCACAATAAGTTTTGATTTTTCTGACCATTATTTGCAGTTGACCAGACTTGATTAGCGAGTTGCTTGTCCAATCACGATTCTCAAATCCTCCAATAGCTGTGAATTGATATAAAAACGGACATTGTGTTAATTTGTTTGCACTCCCAGGTGTTAATATGGTAGCATGTGCTGGTAGAGTCTACTGTATATTAGTAGTCTAAAGCCTGCCCGTACTTTGATAATGACAATAACTCTGTGAAATCTCGTACATGTAAATCAAACCAAGGCTGTGTTGTTATTCCTGCCTGCCATGGCTGATTGAATCGATTGTCGTGTGCTTGCCTTGCTCCCCCGTAGGCTACAAGCAACATCAATCATTTCCTTCCTGCCAGAAACCACAGCGCTGCTCCCTTGGCATTTCTGCAACTTTCCCATAATTTATCCGGTGCTGAGACTCAAACACTCAATACAACCAAATTGTAAAAAGAAAATCAACAGTTTATTTTATTTTTGGCAGCTTGTAAAAACTACACGTGTTGACATGTTGAATGCTATAATACAGGACTCGGATATCAATGTGTTATTTGTGTAATACTCGACCTCCATGAATGAAAGCATCACACGTCCTCTCTAACATGTGGAGCTGGGTGATAATAGCTTTCATTTGCATTGAATATAGGGCTGCAGCTAACAATTATTGTCATGATCAATTAACGACTGCTGTCATGATTAATCCATTAATTGTTTTGTCTATAAAATGTCAAAAAATTGTGACACAATTTCCCTGTGCCCAAAGTGACATCTTCAGATTGCTTCTTTTGTCCAAGCAACAATCCAAAACCCAAAGACTCCTCACTTACTGTCATAAGTGACAAAGAAAAGCAGCAAATTTCTCATATTTAAGAAGCTGAAAGCAGCAAATGTTTGACAGTTTTGCTTGGAAAGTCACTGAAATGATTTTGTCTCTTTCAATTAACTTGTCAATCAATCGACTGATTGTTGGAGCTCTGATTGAATCGTGATATTTATGATCACGTTCTCTTACAATTTAACTAAACCTTTTTTGTCCTACCATCTAGTTGGAGTAATTAGATTCCAAACAAATAATTTCAAAAAGTTATTTGTTTCTTAGTGCTACAACAATAAGTCAATAAAGTGATTAATTGATTAGTAATCATGTAGGTTATTGATCCAATAGAAATGGCCGATATTCTCTGGTTCTAACTGTTCAATTGTGAGTTTTTGCTGCTTTTATTTTCTATTTTTTGACAATCCATATTGAAAATTATTATTAGCTGCAGCCCTAAGGTTTCTGTTACACGGGAAGGGGGTTTTCTGATGTGTGTCACATATTTGCCACAATATGATGTATATGGATGTCAGGAGAATACTGATACAATGATCTTGATTTCAGTCATAACACCAGGGCTGCAACGATTAATCGATCAGTTGTGAACTATTAAATAATTGCCAACTAAATTGTTAACTGATTAATCGTTTTAATAGATTAATTGTGATTTTTAAGTAAAAAAGTCAAAATACTCTGATTACAGTTTCTAAAATGTGAATATTTTCTACTTTATTTACTCCTCTATGGCGATAAACTGAATATTTTTGGGTTGTGGATTAAACAAGACATTTGAGGGCGTCGTCTTGGGCTTCTCGAGCCAATGATCAACATTTTTCACCATTTTCTGACATTTTATAGACAAGTAACTAATCAATTAATCGAGAAAATAATCATCAGATTAATCAACAATGACAGCAATTGGTACATGCAGCCCTATGTGTCACCCAGCCCGTCTAACATTCATCTTGGTCAAGTGTTTGCATGATGCCCATAATTAATGGCTTTATGATTGAACCCCATTTTTACTTCATGTTACGCTGACGTGCACACTGACAAACAATGACTCTGCTGGCTGGAACCTGTTAGCCATCAATACCTTTTTAATTTTTTTTTGTATTCCCATTTTTGTTACAAAGACCACCTGGCCCCCCACACTCAGCCCCCTCCTCTTCCTCACCCCAACCAACACCCAGAGAGGGAGGGAGGAAGGCCTAATTCAAAAAATGCGTGGTCCTTCTCTGCTCTCTGCCCTCCACCAGGAGACCGAGTGTGAGAGAGCTGCCAGACATCACACAGAAGCACCGTTAAAAATACATGTATACCACTCCTCATCATTTATTGATGGCCTCTCCTCCCTTTATGTTTATGAGGTGAGAGGCCTCCCTGTGGCCCTGGTCAGTGACCCCCAGGGTCCGCCGGGGTGTCCAAGAAACTGCCTGTTCCCTTTAATTTAGCCGGCTTTCAAATGAGACCAGATCACGGACGCTCTTCCACATTTATAAGCTGTATGCAGGGATCACTTATAAATAGTAAATTGCTGTTGTGTTGAAAACTGTGTAGTTTCAAGAGGAGTCTGCTTTTTCAGTGTTTGGAGAGTCAGAATTGTTATGAGGTTGTTGACCTTGGATGTATAATGGGATTAAAATGTGTTTTTAAATAGTCCAACCACTTATTTCCATCCATTAAAGGCCGTGTCACCTTTCAGTTTATAGAAATGTGAAAATCACAAAAACGTCAATTAATATGCAATCGTGCAATGCCTCTCATCGTCCATCAGATGCATTTATCATCAGTGTGAATCACAAGATAGCAGCTCATATCTGTACATCAAACAGTCTGTGTCTTCACACAGAAGGGTTATTTTTCAGTCTGTGCAGTCCGTCTCTTGTTTTGCTCTCGCTGAATTTATCACGTTGTGTCTACCACAGATGAATAACTTTGCATTTTCATTCTGAAATAAATGGCCTGTTTGTGGTGGGATATTGCAGCTATGGCCATCTCTTCAAATGTCTTTGTCTGGAAGTCATTTACAGATCAGTGTGAGATGTACTCATTGCTCAACGTTGTCGTTTGGTCCCAGAGGCATTTCCAGGCATGATTGGCCGGTGGGGGTCAGGGCCTCGGGGTGTTTTTTTTTTTCCTTTTTTGCTATGTCATGTGGCCAAAGTGGCTGCTTAGAGAGCGCAGTGAGGCAGGAGGCGACGCCTGCTATAACACAACAAGGTATTGATTGAATAATCTCTGTGTCATCTGATAGTAATGTGGCTTACACAGACCCCCTGCTGCGAGCCACACAGCTTTCATCTCTCCCTGGGAAAAGACGAGGCGAGTTGTATCAATAGGGAATTAGCAGTTTGTTTGTCAATAAATGAGTTGCTGTTTTGCTTAATTATTTCTGAGTGTAATTCATAGCACTTATAGAAAAAAATAAATATATATAGTATAATTTCCCCTCGGGATTATATTCATTGTATACCACATAATACTCCCCTTCACCAGCCGGCCACCTCCCGATAGATGCAACTCTCCTAGTAACGGCAGTCGACTGATTTATATTTCTTATATTTAAATGTGCTCTAAATGTACTATTTGGCAGTTCTACTGAACGATCAGCCCTATAAACAATCATGGCTTTAAATAATGAATTAATAAATTACTTGTGGTGCTAATATTTACAACAATGCCTCTAGAGAATGGGCAAAAAATAGAAACAATATGGTATTGCGATATTTTCTGTGTCAGTATGTATCGATATACAGATGCCAAGTATTTATTTTTTATTGTTCTATAAATTCTGAATATTGCAAATACAAATCAAACTTTTTGTTGCCGACTAGAATAATAAAATCAATTGCTTTTTCAGTCCACTATGAACATTTTGCTGCAGTAAAAATGACTGAGAGATGAACAGACTGAAATTATCTTGTTAGATAAAACAGATGTTGACATAGTTTTCCTTTGGGGACATTATTTGCAGTTGAACAAAGGGAATAAATTGCAATATATTGCTTATCGCAATACTCTGCATATCGTAATAGTATTGTGACTTAAGTATCGTGATAATATTGTATCATGGGGCCTCTGGTGATTCCCACACACTTGCCTCCCTTCTCCCTGCACAGTGTGAGGTTGCAGAAGCCAAGCTCTCGAGAGTGGAGCCAAAATTTATCGGGGATCATGGATTTCTTGTTGCTGTGATTTATCATGGCATTTTCAGAACAGGGTATTGAATGTCAGTATTTTATGGACATCAGCTGACGTGTGCCTTTAGTACCAAATAGGCCTGTCAAAATTTAGTACCAAAAGTTAGCACCAAATGCTTGGTCAAATTCTTTTTCACCTCTTCTTTGATTCAGTATTGGCTAATTATAGACTGTCAGAAATATTAAACTGTGCTGCTATGTCCTTTTTACTGGTAAACAATTCAAAGTTTTTTTAAAAAAGTAGCATTCATGTTATAGTTACGACAATGTTTACGAGCCGCAGGTGTTGAAAACTGTCCACTGCAGCTTCCTTGTTACAATCCAGAGTGGGATATACTATATATTTCTATCAGCTACGATGTTTAAAATGTCAAAAAAATGGTGCAAGCCATCATCACTGGCAGTTACATGTAAATAAAACCTAGTATAAACACTAGTGCGCTCAATGTGGCTAATTTAAAAGCAGTTAAAGCTACACTTTTTACTGTTTTTGTTAACTTGCCATTACAAATGCTTCTAATTTAGCCTGTATGGTGATATTTTTTTTTGCTAATACAGGGGTAACTGGAAATGTGTGTTCACTATGTTTAAAATTTAAAATTGAATTCAGCATTAGTTAGCCCGCTAATGTTAGCATTGTTAGCTTAACTAGCTCAGCTATGCCATCTGAATAAATGAAATAAAATAGTGTGTAGTGATTTTTATTTTATTTTTAATTAATTTGACCTTAGGCCTCAAAAGACAGTTTTGTTGTTTCTGGAAAACTTTACTCAAAGTTCCGTTGCTTATTTATTTTATGCTAGTTTTTTGGCTGTTTTAAGGGTGCCTGTGTGGGTCATCTGAAAGCTGTCACATGCTAACATCAGTCAGTCAATCAGGATGTTCACCGTCCTCTGCAGTCCAGCAGAAATGAAAGCATGAGAGGTTTCAAGTGCAGGCTCTGTGTGTGGTTGTGAAGCAGCAGCCCCACCTCTCTCTTCCCTGCCTCTATCCCCCCTTCTCCTCTCCTCTCCTCTCCTCTCCTTTCCTGTCTTCCTCCCTAACCCTCCTTCTGATCCGAGAGGAAAGCTTTCATTATTTGCTGAGATTGGGATGTCAATCCCTGCGCCCCTGACCCAAGTTTGTAGTTCTCCCCCGTCATATTGGGGAAATGATTAGTGGGGTTATCTCCCCTCCACTCCACGAGGCTTTCATTCCTCCTCGCGGCCCCCCGTACCTCCAGGCAAGGAGCGGATCTCTAACCGGGAGGCTGCTTGCTCCTTTACACTCTCCCCCCCTTTTACACTTGCTGATACTTCATCATGTACTTCATCTCTCTAAATGTCTCTGTTCATTGCTGAGTCAGATTCATTTTAACACCAGCCTCTCTCTTCTCCTCTTCTCCTCCTCATTTCCAAAACCATAGAAATGTTGGTTATGAGCATGAATCTGTTTGACTTTTTAATTTTAGATTTTAATATGAAAAATAAATTTGGGAAAATGATGACTCTGCCAGGGTCAGTACACACAATTTGTCCTACTTTCCCCCCCGCCTGCTGCACTGACTCTAAATACAGCAAACTGAACATAAGTGCATCCAACTGCAGCCTATATTTACCGTATATGCTGAAGCATCATGATCCTATTTAAAACAGACAGCCATATTTCAAAGAGTCAAAGTCAAACACTTTGTTTGGAGCATTACACATGAGGGTATGTGTGTAATAAAATAGTTTTGCTCCGTTTTGAAACACTTGTGTGTGCTATGATGGCTTCAAAGGTTATTCCAAAATGCCCTAAATACATGTAGGATATAGAGGCTATAGGCATGTGGGAATAAATTGCTGTAATTCCTTCTCTGACTAACAGCAGATATAATAGCCCATATAAAGGCGCATTTCGCTTATGCGCATGAAACTGTAAAATTAGTTCTTTTCGTTTATGGCCATTGTTGAGGAAAAAATAGGCCATGAGTTTCTTGAACATTTTAATTGATCTATTTTTCATCTTCCCCCGCGGATTTATTTTTTTTTTATAAGCAAAACGCTGCAAGTGTATTGAAACAATCTTAATGCAGGCTGCAGATTTGCCTCATTGGTCCACTGGAAGGAATGAAAGGAAATATAAAAGCTTTCACACCACGAGCACAATGCAAATGACGCTTTGATTCACTCTTAATTTCATCAAAAGGTTGTTTTTTTGTTTAGTTTTTCCCCCTTTTGAATTATTATTATTATTAGGAGTCCATGGGATTAAGCAGAGTCACTGATCCTCTGGGTCTAAGCCTTTTTTTTTTTTTTTTTTTGTCTGTCGGGAGCTCAACGAGACTCCATCCGCACTTCATTAACCCTGAGCCGGGGACAATCCACGGTAAGAGCCGGGGGATTTACCACCAGCCTTTCACATGCAAAGACAGAAAAAAAAGCTCTCCGAGTCACCCAACAAGACACACGGGGCTTGTCCTTATATAATCAGCTGTGCACTTTGCAAGAATAACCCCCTTCTCATAAAGAGGGTCGTCGTTATCTGAATCAGTCACGGATCCTCATGATGGGACTATAATGATCTTTTGGCAACTTATAGGAGGTGTTTGATTTTTTTCTTCCTCCTCTTCACTTTCCCAAAACTCGACCCACTGTATTTTTAATGCAATTTTACGCATCATAAACGCGCCAGTTATCAGGCCGTCAGTCTGATATTTCACGGCGTGGTCAGCCACTAAGTGGAGGCCCCAGATAACAGGTGCCATGCGTGGATGACAGCAGGGGGAGCTGGCTATCAAACCCATTATCGACTTTCAATTAAAACCTATTAAAGTCTTTTGTCTAATCGTTAACATCCTACACGCCAAGTCGTGTCCGTCAGCCTGAACTCCTTTAACCCCCAACGCGCCACGGCCGGATAACTTGGGATCCTCGCAGACCTTGGAGGAGGGGAGACTGAGGGTTGGTGCATGGGTGAAATTTGTATGGAGGAAGGAGGGGGGTGGTGGTGGTGGTGGTGGTTGGTGGAGCCGCTGACCAGCTGTCCCCACGCTGATCCCCGGTCTGCAGTCAGCTCCAGCCCGGTCACCAGCTGTTGGAGCCGTTTGGCAGAGGAGCGCACATCCAGCACCCTCAAGGAAAAGAAGGATGGAAACAATCAATTTCCAAATGGGATCATTTAGGGCACTTAAACAATTGCGCACATAACATTAATATTTCATCTCCTGCATTGTTTATGGAAAACGAATTGGAGTTGCTGCTGTTAATTTAGGAAAGTGGGAATGGGGAAGAAAGGGAAGGAGGAGGGGTGAGCAGGACAGGGGCTCCATTTTGGACAGAACACCCTTCTGCTTTGTTGGCCCTTCTCTAAAGACATTAGCTGGAATTGATCTTTGATTGCACTTTTGAGTGTGTGTGTGTGTGTGTGTGTGTGTGTGTGTGTGTGAGTGAGAGAGAGAGAGAGAGAGAGATGATGGTTAATCGTGCGTGTGCGCGCTTAATTTCCAATCCAACTTTTCCCACTTTTCCTTATTTTCCAATCAAACCTGTGCTCGCGCATGTATATCTTTTTGAAAAAGGACAAAAGTAAACAGTAATTATCACAGCATATCATTAACATTTGTCTAAATTGAACTTAGTTGTGAAAATCTTTATGCAAATCTCCGCTCTTCTTTTTGAAAAGGTTAAGAAAACGGGATGTTAAAGTACCTGCTCCACTGGTGACACTCTTATTAACTTCTTTTTTTTTTTTATCACGCCCTCATCTCAGCATTAAACAAATTAAATCAACGACACCAAACCAAACAGAGGAGGGGAGAGTCGTTTGACAGACATGTTAAATTCACTCAAACACGTTTTCCTCTAATAGAAACCCCGCGAGCCTTTAAAATTGTGTTTATTTTCCAGCTGCTTCCGGGAAAGTGGGGATGTTTTAATTAAAGCGACACCAGCCATGTCCTCAACCTTTGCTCATTGACACTGACATGTGTTCATATCACGTCATGATAAAACACGGTGGGCAGTTGAGCCCTCTGACTCAAAATCAGGCCTCTATGTATACTTTAAATTTACTTTCTGTATTTGATATGAACACTTTTGATTTCCATGTATTTCGGCACTAAACCACAATTAAAATATAAAATTTTCTGCATTTTTTTGTGCTTTTTTGGTCAAAATTGTGCCATTACATTTTATTTTTGTTGCTTTAAGACTAAATCTGTGTAATAATGTGATGCAACACGACATATTGCAGCTTCAGAAACTACTATAAGATACATCTACATTTCTAAAATATCGCATTTGTTGCAGAGATATCGTTTGCACCACACTCCCAGGTGTTGCAGCTGTTTTGTCCACCTATCACACTTTAAACCCACGTGTTGATTCCACCTGACAAGCCCCCCGTGGCATTTCCACACACACTCAAGCAGCCACGTGATTAAATGAAAGACTTTTATTTCCACATTTATAAAAGTAATTCTCTTTTACATCAAATCCCCCCCTTTTTCTGTCCAACTGTTGCTGTGAATTTCACAAAAAAAAAAACAAAAAAAAAAAACTTCACGAAGAGAGTTTGGGGGAAGCTAGAAGAACGAAAAAAAAATAAAAAATAAAAATTGAAAAATAAAAAAACGATCCAGGAAATATACGAGAACCACTCCACAAGTTTGATATCTGCAATATACATTTTTCACCAAAAAGGAGAGTATAACAATTAAGGGTTTATCACGGCTTCATATGAAGGAACATAAGTATAATGCACAACGTCTGTTTCAAATACATCAATAGCAAATCAACAGGCAGTTACACCTGCACGTGGACCCGAGTCCGATCGCTTTGTTTGTCGGAAAATAAAATCAAATAAAATTAAAATTAAAATGAAAACATTACTGAGGTGATTGCGTCCCCCATTTCCCCCTCTGCGGGGATAAAACTGCTTTTTTTTTTTATAAATTACTTGACATTTTTTTACTCCGCTAAAACTTCAACTAAGAACAAGAAAAAGACTTTATATAGATTTCTTTCTTTCCGTAGCTCTCGTGTTTGTGCCTATATGTGGGTCCAGGCATTCTTTCCTCACACATTTTTTTTATGGTTTATTTTTCATTTTTGACTCGTCGCCTGTATAAGTTTCTGATGGCTAATCTAGCCTATTATGTTAAACTGGATCACCGTGGTCTGAAAAAGACGCACTCGTAGATCAAACCAACCAACCAACAAAACAAAAGAAAATCTTTAAAACAGTCTCTTTCGAATAAAATGCAAAATATTCTTATTTACAGGTTTATGACTGCTGATCATCTTGTTGTTCACGTGTAAACAAAAATCAATGACAGGTTTAGGAAAGAAAATTGTTCCTTTGGATCCTCTAAGTACATTATGTTCATATTACATGGAAGGATGTCCACATAATAATAATAATAATAATAATAATGATAATAATAATAATGATAATAATAATAATGATGCCAACAGGGGGTGTAATTGGCATTGAACTGTAGGTCAAAGTGCCACCAACACTTGCGTCTTTTGTTGTGGAGAACACTGAAAATACTGAAGCTTGGATCAAATAAATACATAACTTAGATGCTTTGATTCATATTGAAAAATAAATAAGTTATAAATAAAGCTCATGTCCCAAAAGAACAGAAAAAAGTCCCTCCACACAGACAGGTTCAGTCACAAAGCTGCGTCCACAGAGTTCAGCCCACACCGGCCATTACGCACCATATAAAGGCCTCGAGCAGTTTTTATTTTATTATTCTTGTTCGTCACCGTTTTTATTTTGTCTGTCTTTCTTTCTCCTCGTGAGTCCCGAGTTGCCAGGGTCGGCGTACAAAAAAAAACAACTTAAAAAAAAAAATCTGCAGGGGCCGGCTCACCGCTGCTGAGCTGGCCGGGGAAGCACGCCGGACATGGGGGGCAGAGGCGGCGGAGGCGGCGGCTCGCTGCCCCCCTGCAGGCCGTGCAGCAGGATCCGCGGGACCAGGGGTCTCTGCAGGGCCGGCGGCGGCGCCGAGGGGCCTCTGTACAGGTAGAGGGCCGCTCCGGGGTCCAGGTTGGACACCAGGCTCTGCGGGTAGAAGTACGGGGACGGGAACATCCTCTGCAGGGCGGAGTAGTTTCCAGCTTCCGCCAGCAGCTCCAGTCCCACCGCCGTCTGCCTCTTCCACTTTGTCCTGGAGGACAGAAAAGACGCTGTTTTAGCTTTCAGCACGCGTCTATCGATAAATACATGACACCAAAATAACTCCCATATGTTTACCTGGGGTCCAATTAGAAGTCAGGAGTACATCTGCTTTTTTTTTTTTTTTTTTTAAATCACCCAAATCTCCAACCTGCCACTTGTATTCACACCCAACGATGCCTGCTAGATTGCCAGTGTGCACTCCACGCAGGTGAATAATTCATAATAAAGATAATTGAGTAGATATAGTGGTTTGTTTGAATTATTGATATGCACACATGCAACAATGCATTATTCATACTCCAAAGTGTTGTTTTTATATTTATTTATGTCATTTAGCTGCCTGAGAGTCAAAGCTGCAGACAAATAAATGCTCAAGTTAATTCAGCCGAGGACTGCAGAAATCTGGTTTTTAACACTGACGGTTCCTCTTACCAGTGCGTGGAGCTTTATTTATTTACAAAACATCGACGCCTCGGGTTTCAAGCTATTTGCAGGGTCGTTGTTTGCGACTTAAATCGGATGCTAGTCTTTAAAAAAAGTAATGTTGTTGCATGAGGATGCTGCAAAGTGAGGAAATAAAGTCAGGGCTGACAAGCGTCTCAGATTTGTGGTGATGGATGGAAAATATGATCTTGTAGTGTTGGTTTTTCTCAAAAATCGAAATAAATAACAGTGCATAAAATAATAGAATACAGATTGAAACATGGAGGACTTCCTAGACAAGTTGGTGTCGCTTAAAATAATATAAATGTTCAATTAATCAGCTGTCAATCAATAATTGCTCCGAGATTTAACGCATTTTTGAGTAACAGATTCACCTGGAACTCACTGAAGGTTAATCGACTAGTTGACTGACAATTCTATAAGAAATTACTATGATAATTAATCTAATATTAAAAGATAAAATGCCAAAATATTCCACGTCATCACTGTCAGTATTTACTGTTGCCTAAATTTCTTTGGGTCAGTCAAACTGTGCTGGAGGTTTGTCCCCCATAATATTGCAATTTGTGGACCAAACAATGAATCAATTAATCGAGAGAGATTCGGCACATTAATCAATAATTAAACCAGCGTTTGGTTTCAGTCCTAGTGGCAGTGACTCATGTGCAGCTAAGTGAAGTGAACTCATGCCACCTTTAGGGTGAAAGGAAAACATGGCGTCCCTGGGTCCATGCAGACATTAGCCAGCCGTGAGAAACCAGATTATCCCCCCTCCCCTCGCCTCCCTCTTAAGTAGCACCACCAGCAGCAGCAGCAGAGTCTTTACCTCCGGTTCTGGTACCAGGTCTTGACCTGTGTGTCGGTGAGGTTGAGGGAGGCCGCCAGCTCCATGCGGTCCTGGACGCTCAGGTACTTCTGCCGCTCGAAGCTGCGCTCCAGCTGCGCCAGCTGGTGGTCCGTGAAGGCCGTCCGGGCCTTCCTGGGCTTTTTCAGCCGGACCTGAGGGCTGTCTCTACTGCTGGAGATCTCCCTGTCCCCCTCCTCTTTCACTGAGGAAGACAAAAAGATGAGAGGAAGGTGAAAACAGAGAAGGCCTCAGACATCCATCTGTGTGTGGACGCTCGGTACACGGAGGCGCAAAGAAATCAGTGCAGCAGCATCATGAGAGGAAAACTAATATCAGTGTCAAGTAAAATGTAAAATAGATCACAAATGGTTACTTTTATGGCCTTGCAGCTTTTCATTAGTGTGAGGCTGCTTATTTAAACCAGATCCCATTCATGCGAAAATAAAAAATAAATTAGCTGGCTCAAGGCAAAACATCAATAAGGGAAACAATTTTAATAACATTAAATGTCATTTTTTAAAATTTGATTTTAATGGAAAACACTTAGCAGCATATTCTGTGCTAAATGTGCAATAAAAATATTTTATTATAGTAATAATAATTTAATAAATATTGCCGTCCCTCTCTAAAGCCCAGTTTTGGAGCTATACAGCATTTAATTTGCTTTTTAAATCTAATTTGATGAAGTTTTACATCAGTGTTGCCACAGAAAATAAAACCGGAAATTTTATTTTGAATATTTTCAAAACACCAGGTTAATAAAACGCACATTATTTGTTTAAGGCGATTTTTTAAAGCTTAAAACAAAGTGTTTGTTTTTTCAACACGTCAGATTTTTGCTGTTTTATAACTATTTATGTGCATCTGAGAGGCAGTGAGTGTTGTGTGCGCTGGAAACAGTGCCTATAGGCGATACGGATCTATTTGATTTGGTCTTAAATTGTTATGAAAAGCTCCTCCAATATATCCGCACATCCAATCTGATATTTCTCCCGTCAGCAGACCCGCTGTCTTTGTTCTTCTTTCTGCGTGGTGTCATGTCAGGGCGAGCATTGATATACAGTCCTTATAGTCAATTCTCTGCACACAAAAAAAAGAAAGGAAAGAAAAGAGGCAAAGGGGGGAGAAGCGCGCGAGGCGAGAGATCTTTGGTAGTTGAATAGTTGAATCGTCTCAAGAAGCACAATAATCCGCCTAATTGAGCCACAAGGGAAGGACGAGCCTTTCAACCGCGACCGGAGAAACTTCACAGGACCGTGGAAATGAGTGGAAATCAAGAGCCGGGCGGCCTTGCGTGGTTACAAATCTGATTAGCGCCGGGGACAAATTGCATCAAATCCCTGAAATATTATAGGAGGCGGCTTCGTGGAAATCAAAGCCGCCGTGCAGGCGCTCTGTGGGCCCCGCGGCTCCCTCAATCAATCAGCGCGTCGATGAGCATCTCCATCCACACTGTGACACGTGAGCGGACACACGCACGCACGGATTGATGACGTGACGCTGTATCAATAGCCTGCAAGAAAAGTGAATGTGGAGGGTGAGCCTGTAAGTGAACAAAATAAACTTTATTTTAGATATATTAAATATGATTTCATTCTATATCTCCCCTCATAGCCTACAGCGGTCTTTCCAGGCACCGCTTCATTAAACTGTCAATGGAGGTGACATGTCTGTTATGGCTGACATGATTGGAAACAGAGAGGCCCTTGATGGCATTTATCTGGAGGCGACCCTGTCATCTCTCCCATCCTTGCCTCCCTGACATCAACAGATGCTTTCTGGATATCCTGAAGCTTGAATCGCGCCGCGCATGCACGCATGTGTGCAGACAGCCGCTGATTTTAAATGTAGAAACTTAATGAAAATGAACTCATTAGCCTGACACCGTGCGAGGGGCAAATCTCAAGTTTCCTCCACCGTGATACAGCAGCAGAGGATCGGGTAGATTTTGCCTCATTGATGGCTTCCGGTGGCCTGCTGCTAATGAAATGTAGTGTCGGTTTATTTATGAAACTGTTTTTATTTTACTTTGCCCCAAATTATGCAGGCCGAGTTACAAAATATTATTTTAAAACAATAAATCTAAATATTACTATTAGAAAAAATCTAAAAAGGCCTAAACACATTTAAAAAATGACCTATTTTAATTATATTTACATGTCTTTAGGTTTTAAATTTATGCATCATCACATATCGCTACTAAATGGCTAAATTATATTTTAAATACCAGTTCGGCTTTCATTAAAAGTTAATTAAATGCTTATTGTCACAACTTAATGCCCTATTTCATGTTTCTAGGTTGCACCGTTAATTTTGTGCCACACCTGTCTATGATGCTTTTATTTATTATTTATTGAGGTTATTAGACATTTTAAATGAATTTTTAAAGACATAAAAAGAAGCACCAAGAGCAGAGAAGCTGCAGCTGAATAACATGCAAAAATGCAGCTCTAGAAATCAAAACATAAAAACAAAAAGGACGAGCTGCAGATATGATTATTGGCACATATTTTTAAAAAGGTAATATTTAATAAGGAGCCAAAAGTCCAGCATGAAAGCAGAAGGCCAAATCAGTTTCACCTCTCCTCTCCAAAGCAGAGCAGCTCTCTCACACACTTCTCCATCCTTACCTTTATATTCACTGTCTGACGACGAGTTGCTGTGGATTTTTTCCATAAAGTCTTCCGCTATCTTCGACGCCAGCCTCCCCGCCTCCTGAGTCGGCTGTCCATTGCTGGAGTAAGGCGCGCACGCGGCCAGAGGCTTACAGTCCGCGAGAATATCTCTGATGAGGAACGACGAGGTCACGGTCCTCTGCTGCGACCCCGCCGAGATCTGCGCGTGCTGCAGGTGCGGCGGCAGGCCGACGCCGTGACCTTGCCTCTGGGCCACCTCGTCCACGCACTCCCTCCTCGGCGATGGAGGCGACGAACAGCCGCTCTCCACGTCTGATCGCGGGCTGAACTCCAGAGGCGAGCGGCACTCCCCGACCAGGCTGTCCCCCTTGGACACCGGACTTCCAGGCCTGTGGGACAGCAGCGAGTCGATGCCAAAACTGGACCCGTTGGCGGACGCCTCCATTGTCTCGATCGAGGCCTCCTCAAACTACCATTTGGTATTCAGGACAAGTTTTATTTTAGGGAGGGAGGGGGGGTTTGTTTAAGTCGAAGTTGATCCAGCAGAGGAGACAGAAAGACACAACCCCCCTCCCCGCACCAAGAGAAATGTTTCTGGATACGCTACAAATGAAGATCCGCTATTTCCAGCTCCGCAACTAGAGAGCAAATATCTCCAGGCTAAGTTGCGTTACAACAATCGTCCATGCATCCGATTTTTTTGTGTGTGTCAAGTCTAGGAAGATGAGTCCTCCTGAAATCGATGCGGCCGCTGTAGTCTCTTCTTTCTGCTTCCTTTAGGACCAACTCCTTTTGTTTTGAGTTCACAAGCCTCGCCGGGAAGATGAAGCAGCTATTGCTGAAATTGTCTCACCTGCAGAGCGCGAAAATACGCACAAATAAAAAGTATTTGTGGAAATTTGGGAGCAGCAGCGCACCGGTTTCAGCACCATGGACAGGTTCAGGCGCGTCAGACCTGAGAGAGGACCGGAGCAAAATATTCAGGAGCAGCTCGTCATGTGGCCACACAGGCGACAGATGAAAAATGTTCGCATTCCTTAAAGTAGAACAATAAAACCTTAGATAAAAGCAGAGAGAGATAGAGAGAGAGGAGTCCGAGTGGAGAGCTGCAGCAGAGGAGGAAGACGCGGGACGATGCGATGCGCGCCGCAGAAGCGAAAAAAAGGAGAGGTAAACTGGGTTAAATAGTCACAACTGGCAAGTAAAAGGACGAGATGCGATGGGGGTGGGAGGGAATCCCAAAAAATTGAACTTGAGGAAAAGTCAGGAGCTAGGTTTTAAGAGCGCCTCGTCCACGTGAGTCCCCTGTGACAAGCCTTCATTGGCTGAGGGGAGCTGGAAGTGGACCTCCCTACACGCCCACTCACTCTGCCTCCCTCCTTGCCTCTCCCATCCTCCCCCTCTTCCTCCCTGGCTCATCCTCACTTTGATAAAAGAGACACTGAATTCATCAGGAGACTCAGATCCAACTGTTTACAGGCAATTTTCACACTGTTTGCTTTCATTACATCATTGATGAGGCTTATAATGGGGTTATTATGTGGAGCGGCTCCGTGTTTTTCTTCTCCACTCCCTTTCTTTGACTGGATTTATTTCCCACCTCCACAGCTCCTCTTTTTTTCCTTTTTTTAAAAAAAACATTTCACTTTTTATTATAATCAATAATTTCATTTTTAAAAAATTATTGGAGTATTAAATGTAACATTTTTAATGCTGCAATTATGTTGCAAAATCAAATGACAAATCTGACAAAATCAGAAATTAGCAATAATTATTATTATTTTAAAATTATAATAGAATTATTAATGTCTCCGTATTTGTGGTGGTGATTTTTTTTGTTAGCCTACAAATAATTTTAATTTGTTAGAGGCCTCTATTTTTTTTGTATTGTTGCAAAAATATTATCACAATTAAACTCTTAAATTTTTATTTTTAGTTCAACATTGAATCTTCAGTCAAAACACACTGTGGCCACTTTCAAAAGATAATTTAATATCAATTTAAAATAAGAAAAATAAAGGGTGAAAAGTGTAATAAAATATAGGTATTGTTTCTTAGCAGGAACACTGTTTGGTGGTTGAACATCCATCATTCAGACCATAACAACTATCTAATAGTCCCTGTTAATTGGACACAATAGTCCGAGCAGCGTGACGCAAAACTTCAAGGCGCGTGAAGTGCCACCGTGCGCACTTTTCACCTCTAACACGCGTGAAATACCATTGTGTGCACTCCTAGCTCCCACTCTGCACAACAGTTTGCCCCGCGCGACGGCCCCGACAGCCCCTAATAATCTAACTAACCCCCCTCTCATCATCATCGACACCCCCTCCATCTCCACCACCTCCTCCTCCTACTCTTCCACCCCATGTGACCACCAGATTGGAGGCGCGCGTCGGTCTCAGACACCGGCAGGTTAGTGAATCCGCTCCCCGCTCCCATGGGGTCCCATCACGGCTGCAAGCTGTCACATATGAGGCGGGGACAACACAGATATAAGGCAACACACACCCACCCTGACTTAGCTGTTTCTTTCTCCTCTGCTGGTGCATGAAAAGGAGCAGTGGTTTGATGCTCTCACAGTTTTTTTTTGTCTTCTTCTCTTTATCCTCACTGTGCCGCGTGTCCACAGCTCCAGCTCCATCGCAGTAAATAAATCATAAGGTGATTAAACTTCCTCTTTGTGATCATCACATGGCCTGAGAAACTTTTTAATTATTTTGATTTGTTTCTTTAAAGTCCCTAATTTATTTGATTTTAATTTTAACTCTTTATCACCCAAGCTGCTGTGAGTTTGTGTCTTTATTTTACCAAAAATTCTGACATTGAAATAACTACACCAACAACGATTTTATTTTATTTTTTACAACTAGTAGATAATTGGAAAAAATAAGCTAAAAGTAATTATTATTAAATGTCAAGAGTTTTCAAAAAACACCATGCCATAGTACACTTACTTACATAGCAGATTTGGGAAAGAGAGATAATTTCGCATTATATAGGGTTATTTTAAACATGAAATAAATTTGTGATAATTTTTAAAAGTCTTTAAAATGTCTGAAAAATTAAGAAAAACAAGAAGAAAATTTCCAAATTTCAGAATCTACGGTGACGTCCTCAAATTGCTTCCTCTGTTCAACCAATAGCTGAAAAGCCAAATATTCAAAATGATAAAAAATAGCAAATAAAAATAAAAATAGCAAATCCTCATACTGGAGAATTTGTGAATCATTTTTCCTTGTTAACTCACTAAAATATTTAGTTGTGTAGCGAAAAAAAAGAGAGATTAAACAAATTGTTTTAACACCAATATAAATTGATTGTGCAGTTGTATTAAAAATGTTTTTGTGCAATTAAACATAACTATATGGGCTTCTGCTGAAGTTTAAAAACCCTTTTAAAATCTGAGAAATTTCTTTTTCTTGGCAGAAGACAGTATAGTACTCAGCTAGACTATAGCTGTGTGTATGTGTGTGTAGTGTAGTGTAATGATTTGGCTCATGCTGCTGCTGATTTTGGACAAGTGTCCCTCTGGTCAAGCGAGGCTTGATTTTTTTTTTCTTTTTTTTTCCCAGGAAGTGCTCTGAATTTGAGGGCCAGTGCAACTGTTACCCCGATGATGATGAAATCCACACACTCTCTGTCTCTTTCTCCCTCACACACACACACACACACACACACACACACACACACACACACACTGGTGTTGTGGGAGGACGTTATTGATCCATGTTAAAGAGAGGAAACAGGGATGTTTTCAGGAAATGGTCAGCGGATGTCTGTCTCTCTGCCTGTTTTTTTATCACATGACGAAATCACTCTTCATTATTGATCCACATTAAAAAGCCTCACACCTTCCACTCACATTTTTACCAAAACAAAGTTGACACCATTGGGCCATTTCAACGAAAAGTTGCCTGTTTTTCCCCGTGGTTGTGCTGACAGCTGTGCAGTTTAATTTAATGTATTAAAAGGGCAATATTTATAATAATGTTCTATTCTGATCAGGCTACTACTCTTTGGATATTTGCTAAAATATCAATAATCTACAGCCTAAACAAGTCTAACTGGCTCCAGGTGAAGTTTCATCATAATAGTCCATACTGACCTGTCAGTGTTAATAATCTATGTGTGCTGCTTTATTTAGTTTTTATTTTGTTTCTCTGCATTATTGGAATCCTGTCCATAAGCTTCACTACTAATAATGCCTGCTGGGCTTCCTCAGCTTCCTCGGCTTTTGTGGGCGAGAGGAAAAAAAGAGAAAACATTTTATTTACTTGCTCGATTGAGCAGGTGTGTTAAATATATATCTAGATATGTTTTGTAAAAATGTGTGTCGCCTTTGAATAAACTTTGGCATCTCTATCGTTTTGGAACATCGAGTAAAGCGTGTCTTTCGAGGGGGATATATGTAAAAAGATGACTCCTCTCAACAAACAAACAGCATTAAAAAAAGGCAGGCGGAGAGGAGAAGAAAAAAAAAAGAAAAGGAAAAAGGCGCTTGCTCTGGAGCTGGTGCTGCACCCTGGACCAGTCAGGGATGCAAATGATGCACCTTAACACCATCAGGTACTGGAGTTGACAGAAAATAATGAGAACCCGCTGAATCTTTTATAAGGTTAACACTCACATTTCCCAGTCAGCTGTCACACAAGAAAGAATTTAGCACATGCATGCGGGCGAAATAAACCTTCATCGTCTCATTAATGCTGACAGGGCCCTGGACCGGCAGCTCCCAGCGCCAGCGCCGCCACCACCTTCGTTTTGTGTCGGTAATTTGCAGCGGAGACAGACCCCCTTCTCCTGGAGAGAGAGAGAGGAAAGGAGGAGGAGGAGGAGAGGAAGAAGGAGGAGGGAGATACTAAGGAGGAGAGCAAGAGTGAGAGGGAAAGAGGGGAATGGTAGAGGATCGTGGAGCGAGTGCAGAGGAAAAAAGGGAGGGAAGGTGGGCCTGGGGGGGAGGGTGGAAAGATGGCTAGCGCGCCAGGAGTCTGATTCTCCCCTAATTGGAAGCATTGGGCATTGTCAACGGAGGATTTTCAGCTGCTCACTGACAGGTAGAGCCGTCAGAATGATAGCCCACTTGTCAGCGCAAAAGACCAATAAAAACAAACCACTTTTGATTTAATTGGAGGCCTAACCATGGTGTGTGTGTGTGAGGTAGAAAGTGTGTGTGTGTGTGTGTGTGTGTGTGTGTGTTGCCTGCAGGGCCAGGGCCAGGGGGAGGTGGGAGGAGGTGTGAGGATGAGTGGGGGCATTTGTGTCTGTGTGTGTGAAGGAAATCATCACTCTTGCCATCAATGTGCTCGCCCTGCCTCCATCTCTGCCATCACTCCTCACGCTGCCTCTCATGCGGCGGCTCTTCGGGGGCCAGTGGTCACCGGCCGTGGTGAGAGGGTTTCAGGGGAGGCAGGTTTTGATTCCATCCCAGGAGGCCTTCATGAGCAGCAGCATCAGAGCGGAGAACAGTTTCTCAATCTTCTTCATCTTTCCCCTTTTCTTTATCCTCCATCAACAGAGTTGGCTTCTTGCTGCAGATGCCAGCCTTTCAAAACAGGATGAGCAATGTTTGACATTTCTTATGCTCCTCTGTCGACTGAGACCCGTACGACCAGAGGAAACAGTGAATCCTAAACTTTTCTGTCCATGAGAGCAAATGTCACACTGAGGCTATTGTATCTTTTGGTTTGTGTCCATGTAGCTGTGCTCGTTAGAGATGGATCTGCTGGATGTTGGTGGAGTTGAAAATAATTGATGCTAAGGTGCAAATGGAGTTTAACACAGCTCCTCCAGGATGTTGGGATTGCAATAAATAACGCTAATGCAACCAACCTTGCAACTTTATGCAATCATCACAACTTTTCCGCAAATTTGACTAATCAACGTCACCAAACTCACTTCTTTGTTTCTGGTTGTGAAGCTACAGACATGTGCGATGTGAACGTCTTCGATTTACTAACAAAAATTGCTCAAGACCGTGGAAGGCAACTCCCTGATGCGTCGCATTTCGCACTGTGTGCAATGTTGTGGTAAAACAAACAAAAAGGCATCGATTGACGACAACTTTTCAACTGCAAAACACACCCCTAGAATAAACAGTGTTGTTTCATTCTCCCTGGAACAAGTTGCCTTCGATTTTAAATGAATTATATTTTAAAACTTGCAACTATTTTTTTTATAATTTTTGGACTTTCTCAACAATTTCATTGCCAAACAACTCCCCCAAAAAACAAACAAAAGCCCAAAAACGTTGCAACATGCATCACAACTTTTTAGAAGAGCTGCTATGAAATGAGGCATTTTAGGCCACAACATTCCCCCCAAAAGCCAAATTTATGGATGGACTGATAAAGCACGAATAAAGACAGAAAGCAGGTTTGGGTTCAGGAGTAGTTTATTGAATCTAAATCCAACTTTTGAAATCTTTCTCGTGTAGCCACCCGTTTATTTTTTATTTTGGTTCATTTGAACTGGGCCGGAAACATGTCGTTGTTATATACGAGGGTATTTACACCAGAAATGTTTGTTCCTACAAGTCAAAGCAGAAATTTTAGTAAGAACGTTTTTTGAAGATTATGATGGCTGTTACAATTTTTTTTAGAGAGTGGGGAGAGCTGTGGAATGCATCTGGGGCTGTTTCTTGTGGTTTTGGCCCCTTAGCTCCACTGAAAGGAAGTCTAAATGCTACAGCACACAATTATATGTAACACAATAATGCACCCCCATCTTTGTGGCACCAGACTATCTCCTATGTCATTACGACGATGTCACTGTGCACAAAGTCAGGTCCATAAAGAAATAGTTTCCCCAGTTTGGTGTCGAAGAACCTGACTGTCCTGCACAGAGCTCTGACCTCAACCTTGTCCAACACCTTTGGGATTCAGTGTAACACTGACTGTGAGCCTTATCACCCAGCATCAGTGTTGCACCTCAATAATGCTCTAATGGAAGCAAATCCCTGCAGCCAGGCTCTAACATCTGGTGGAAAGCCTGAAACCAGATGAGAGATTCATGCTCATGGTCTTTGAATGACATGTTCAACTATCACATAGGAGTGTAATTTATGGCAAAATGATTACCTCAATGTTTTGATAATTTCTCTGTGGAAAACAGAGGCAGTTTTACTCTGGAACTGACAAAGTCAACGTACTGTGGAACTGGATCCAAAACAGCACCTGATCCCAGTGTTTCGTGGCAGTTTTCAGCTTGTGAAGCTCATTACCGCCCCACATTTGGATTCCCTCGGGGCCACTTACACCTTTTAGCAAATATTTGCACTCGTGGTGCTACAGTGTGTTTGGATTGAAATGTCAACCAAATGTCATGTGACTGAAATATCTACAGCTGTTAATGAATGTACTGTCCTGATGTGTCTTATTGTGTATACGACACAATATACTGAAGACGTAGCACTTTTAATGATGTTAAAGGATCAGTTCACCCTTAAATCAAAAATACATAGCTCTATTTATCAGTCTGGATTGTTGTGGCGTGAGTTGCAGAGTGTTGGAGATATCCGTTGTAAAGATGTCTGCCTTCTCTCCAATATAATGGAACTAGATGGCACTGTACAAAGCACCATCAGCCATTCAGTAGTTTGATAAGGTTGATTATGTCGCCTCTTTTCACTATTTCACCATTAAACACTGAAGCAGCAAAGACCAGAATTAATTAATAGTTATAATGATTAAGATGCCTCAGTTGGCCCTCTTGACTAATGTGTGTGTATTTTATAATTGCAGGTCTGAATATGCGCCTACCCTCCCGTCCTGCGCTGTCGGCCCCGGCGTGCGTGCCCCTTGCAGCCAGTGTTTTATTATTCTTGACAGAGTTCAGCGAACACATCTGGTCAGAGGATAAGAGGGGATGGAGGGATGGTGCCAAGAGGCGGAGAGGTGAGTGAGGAGCCAATGGAGAGGGGTGTGGGCAGGGGGGAGAACGAGGACCTACAACCATCCATCATAACCGTATCTCATGAGGAATGCCAGCTCCTTCAAACTAGGGCCAACGCTACTTTCTCTGACCTTTGACCCCTTGGGCTTAAACCAAGAGAATGATTAGAGCCATCAGGAGTGAGATGGAGGGCGTATGGCCTTAAGTGATTTGTGGAGTTAGTTTTAGGTGTTTTAGTTAGCAGCAGGGCTTTAAGTGATTGTTATTTTAATTACCAATTAGTTGAATTATTCCCAATGCAGCACTGTCATCCCAGTAGTTCAAATGCCTCAAAACGACACATGTATAAATGTAAGTTCATAGGTAGGGGTAAGTTCATGGTTGGAAATGGCCACCTGCCACTGTCGCTGGTGGATTCCAAAATTTACCATTGTTCTTTTGGCTGGCGAAAAGAAAATCTAGCAGCCACTTGCATAAGTTACCAGCATTTGGCTCATGGCTGGTGCTGATTTCCAACCTAGTAACTTAGAACAGTTTGGGGGGTTAATTTGTTTGCTTCCTTACCAGCAGTTTGATGGATGGTTGATATCATCAGTATGTTCCAAAACCTATATCACCATACGGTTTGGTATGCCACATAGCAAAGGGCCACAGGTCAGAATCAAACTGGAGCCGCTGCCAAGAACTCAGCCTATATAGGGGGTCTTTTACCACTCATGGTTCATTTCCTTCTCAACCTATTCCAGACAACATGTCCATTTTTGGTCATTTTTAGGTTTTGCTTGACTTTAGATAAAATCTTGGCTTTCACAATATGAAATTTTTACCACAAAATTTAGATGATAAATACAGTTTTGAAGCTTGTAAAGGCACAATGACAAGCAGCGATTTACTGGTATTGTACTTAAGTCTTCTCTCCGATGGAACAGTGTTTCCCTCCTGTTAATACGTAGCACCCCCCTCAGTGGTCAGACATAGGGACAGGGTTTTGTTCAGGTTTAGGTAGGGGGAAACACATATCGATAGGTTAACAGTCTTTGATACAACACTGGCATGGTAAACAAGAGATGAAGAAACAATGGTGACTCCCTACCTCTGAAGTGTTTCCAAAGTCCAAGTATGTGTTCATTTCTCGATTATTTACCTTTCCTTAGTCAGTAAGGGTCCACCGAAAAAAGAATGAAATGTTTTTTTGTAAAAAATTAATCCGAGCTGTGGGTATTGTCATGTGATGCTGCAGACAGATGACAGCTATTTGACAGACGACAAATGCCGCAGTTGTAGTGAGCTGTTAGTCAGCCTCCACCAAAAGAGAAGAAATGTGGCTGTCTATGACAGAGGAGCTGTCTTGTTAACATGTTGTGTCTCCATAGCTGCTAGCTAACCACTGGTAGCTTTGTCTGCGGTAGACGATGGGAAATCAGTCTTGCATGTGGTCAGTAACTGGGGCTGAGATAACAGAATGAGTTTTGGCTCTGGAGTTGTTGAGAAACTCCTACGTCAAAACTGGTCTGAGTAACAAAAAGAATCTATCAAGTAACGTACTAATTACTTTTGCTGTTGATTGTTGTTAGCAGTGTTGTTCTCAGTCTCAAGACCTTAAGACTACTTTTTGGCAGTTTTGTTACGGACTTGATCACATTTTTATTTCATCTTGTTTCGGTCTCAGACGGAGAGGACTCTGCATGTCACTCCTCCCTCTCGGTGTAGGTGGTCTTGACTAAAGCACTTTTACTTTTTTAACAAGTAATTGTTTACATTTCCTTGCACAACACAGGTCATCTGTTATACGTCTGGAAGGGACTGATGTATTTAAGTAATTTTGGATGGCAGCGTATTTTGTTGTTTCGTTTGGAGGACCAGTTGGCCAATACCATACCTAAATTATCTATATATTTTTTAGTCTTCTGCTTTAAGAAATATAAACACATTTTTTTTGTTTTAATCCAGCAAAACAAGCCACACTTCTTAAAAGTTCAAAATGTTACTGTTGTCTTAACACAAACAGCTGTTCAATAACCTTTTCGAAATAAAATGCTATCTAAGTAGAAAAACTACAAGTTCAATCACAAAATATGTAATTAGAACATAAGTTTAAAAAACTGAATTAGAAAAATCTGGCTATCCAATGCTTAGTATTACTTGAGAATAGGGCTGCAAGTAGCAGTTCATTATTCATCAATCTGTCAAATATTTCTTTTAGGCATTTATTCTATATATTGTGAGAATCTGAAAAACCCCCATCAAAAGTTTACACAAGATGGCTTCCTCAAAGAGCTTGCTGCGTTAACAAAAAAAAAAAAAGATTTTCAATTTTCTAAGACAAAAAAATAGACATTTTTTCCGTTTGAGAAGCTGGACCCAGTGAAAGCTGTATTTCAGCAGCCAAACCAGTGCAAGATAAGAGTCGTTTTCCCCACGCAAGGTGTCATAGTTCAATGTTAACCTGTCATGTAGACTCCCCCTGAGTGATGGTGTATTGGTGGGCTCACATTGGGCGGGGGGTCCCCTGCAGCTGCCACAGGGAGACGCACACAAGCTGGTAGACGGCGTGGAGACTTCCCCTCCAGCTCCTGCTCCTCCAGGAGGGGAGGGCACAGGGTCCAGGTTCGCCCCCTACCCTCTACCCTGCCAGGGGAGGCAGAGGCGGGCCGGGCCCTTGGCCTTCTCCCTCCATGTGGGGAAGTGGGGGCATGGAAGAGGCCGTGCTTACGTCCATGAATCACATCAGCAGTGTCACTCAGGACACACACGCCCACACACACATATGTGCAAGAGTAATGAAAGCACTGACTACGTTTACATGAGCTAATATTCCTCTACTATTCACAATATTCTGAATTTGATACGGGTCATATAAACAGCATATTCTGTTTGGATATTCTGAATTAGGCTCTTTTCCAAAAGTAGCATTTTCTGATTAAGTGAGATATGCTCAAAGTTTTTGGTTTTAGCAGCACAGAGCTTTGGGAATATGCGTCTCAATTGGGATTTTTACGGCATTTTGTGACACACGGCCTCCTGCCTGTTCACTGTCAGCTCTGTGTGTCTCATGGATGCGCTGTACATACACCAACTAACCAACAGTTTGCAAGGCTGGTGCAGAGATACATGCCCAAAAGACACACCTACTTTCAAACATTATGAAAGACTTGGATATCAACAGGTTTTTAGATATTTGCAGTGATAAACGCGATGTTAGGGCACATTAATCGGAATATACACGGTTACATTTAAACAGGAATGTTAGAGGAATATTCATTTTCTTCAGCCATGTAAACAGTTTAGTAGGGATATTGTTTATTTCAAAATAAAGGCAAAAAAACAGAATATTTTGTGCATATAAACGTAGTCAATGTTTGACAAGATGCTGCGGAAAACTGTTAATAAACCGGTGTCCTCCCTTAGTATGATGGCCTTGGCTCCTCTAGGGCAGCGGCTAACAGTTATATTTATATTTACAGTGCATACGTCACTGTGAATTTTTATTTTCATCACTACCACAGACTTTTTCCAGTTGTATTTATATACACCAAACTGAGCAGTTGTTACAGAAAAAAATGTCAGGCCTTGTTCTAGTTTTGTCACTCACACACACACACACACACACACACACACACACACACACACGCGCACACACACACAGCGTGGATCATGGCAGGGGGGCTCCAGTGTTCCATCCTGGCCTTAAACTCCCCGCTTCCTAATTTGGCCAATATGCAGGTAATATGTGGGGTCGCAACATCTCAATTATCACACCTCCTGTCAGAGGCTCCCAATCCTCTGCTCGCCGCTACCTTCCCCTCCAACATGCCTTCACCCCCCGCCCTCGCCCCTCCCGCAGTGACTTTTATTGCTTCATTAGTATGCTCCACATGCTCCGCTGCACACCCACGCTCCGCGAGCCTTCAAACCCTAACAACTTTTGGCAGATCAGTGCGTGATGAGGGGATGATGAGGGACTCTTTCTGCTAAAAGCCCACCTACCTGGCGCTGTGGCCCATTTTTGTCCGAGTGTGCTTCCTAACCTGGTGATACAGAAAGTAGGGGGAACAGCTGGGCGAGCTGGTGGGAAGGTTTTTCTGGGTGTCACACCTGGAATCCAACAGTAGATGAGATGACCTGCCTCAGCCTGGGTATTATTTGAAGTTTTTTATACTGCTGCCAATTTGATATTTGAGTTTAGTTTCTTTACAAAGCCTTTTCTCATGCATCAGTGTAACAGCTATTCACACACCTGCCTGTTTTCTTTATTAATGTTGTCTTAACACAAGCAGCCATACAGGAACTTTACCTGCATGGAGAAAAATAGCAAAGTTGTGATTTAGATCAGGAAACATCTGCTGAAATAATAAGTAGACAAGACTTAAAATGTGAGCAGTTGTCCAAGCTTTCAGGTGATGCTGCAGACACATTGTGGTTAAAAAATACTGAGGCTGGGTTCTCATCCCGGCACCTGCCACCGTTCACACCTGACACAGATCACTCACCTTGGCCGGCTTTCTTCAGCACCTGCTCTCCTGCAGTGATGTCTGATTTCTGAGTAAAATACCTGTTGGGATGCATGCAAGCATGTTACATTTCCTGTCACAGCCATCCATCCTACAGCTAAGCAGGTATGTCCGAGGTGTGTTTAGAAAGTGTGTGTTCATGTTCTCGTGTGTGTGTGTGTTGGTGTTCAGCGTGGAGAATAAGACCCCAGAAAATGCTCATTAGAGTTGACCTTGGCACTTGGAGCCGGCGTTTGATGGATCGAGTACAGGGCCAAACAAGCCCCTGGGGAGCCATGATCTTATCTCTTATTGTACACACACACCTCCCCCCCCTCCTCTGTTGACCCTGCTCCCCCCCACCTCCCCGCTCACTCACACTCCTCTGCTCTACACGCATCACAGGCAGAATAAATCTGTGTCTGACACCACAGGAAAAAAAGAGAGGGGAGGAGTGGGGAGGCCTGAGGGAGTAAAGGAGAGAAGGCAGCGCTTGAAGAGAGACGGGGGGGAGGAAGGGAAGGAGGAAGGGAGGGAGGGCGACAGGAGGAGAGAAAAAACACACAGAGGGCCGAGGAAAACCAATAGCTCACTGAGGTGTCATTACCTACATAAGTCAGATGTGTGTGTGTGTGTGTTTGAAAAAAAATATCTGCTAGGCACATGGAGTGTTAAAGGAAACTGAGGAAATTGGCTGAGTGGGGGAGGAAGGAAGGAAAAGGGGTGAGGATCAGTGGATGATGAGTCTGAGATGAAAGAGGAGACTCAGGTGTCTCTGTAGCACGTTCAGGGTTTGTTCTGTTCCTCTTACCTGTCCTTCTTCTCCACACATAATACAGCAACAAACACACACACACACACTCATACACACACTATTGCCACCGCCACCCTCATGTCTCCCCCCTCTGCTCCCAACCAGGGGACACACCAAACACACAAAGAGACATGAGGCAACATCCACCTCCAGGATGGCAAAGTTTCTCCCCCACCACCCCAGCATCCCCATATTCACAGGGGTGGCATCACAGGCTTGTGGGCTCTTTGTGTTCTCTTCTTCTGCTGCTGCGCTACGGGGAGAAAGTGACACTCTGAAGTCTTAATTGAGGTTTACCTGGTGTTTTTTCCTCACTGTTGTTGTGTGTTAAAGTGTGGTTAAACTTTATAATCAAGCCTACAGGGTCTACAGTGTGAAGCGAGGAGAGCGAGGAGCGTGTGATGACATTACAAACACGGTTGTTTACCGGGCTGCTAGCAGCAGCAGCAGCAGCTAGCTCGCTACCTGCATCTAGCGAACAACAACAACAAAACTCTGCCACGTTCTCGCTGTCAGTCAACAGCCCTCTAAACAAACCTCTTAGTGTTCCCAGAAAAGGAATTTGAGTCGAATGCAACTATTTACTGAATCTTTGGGCATGTTTGAATGGCTCCCTCTATTTTCTCTTTGCACTTCGTCCCCCTGCCTCGCTCCTGTCTGTCAGTCTGTCTTTGCAGAGATCTGGGAGGGACTGAGAGACTGATGTCTCAGCTCCTCCAGGATCCCACCAGGAACGCCTTTTGACAGTTGCAGGAGCAGCAGGATACAGCGCAAAGATGTTGCTGTAATTGCACCTGGTTGCGTCATGAAAAAGTAATAATTTGCTGTCAAGGACGTCAAGGTGTCAGCGTTCGGCAGGAGTTGATAAGGTATTGACTGCCTCCAGAGTGCTCACTCACTCACTCTCACTCATACTCCTTTATAAAGTTGACTCCCAGAGAAAGAGGGAGACAGCAGAGGTTGGGGAACAGGGGAGAGAAAGAGGGAAGTGAAAGAGAAGGGAGGGAGATAAAAAGGACGAAAGGAGAGAAATGAGCAATGGAAAAATAGGCTAAAGACAGTCAATCTGCGCACTCTGAGCTCCGAGACATTAATTGCACTCTATTTGCCACTTCGCAAACCCTGTTCATTTATAATACATGCACAGATTGCGTTAAATTATACATAAGCAATCAACAGGCTAAAGCAGCGTGGCATGCTCCCCGCAAGTTGAATAATACACAATTACCACCTGGCTCACTCTTCTATTCACTTTGATTACTGTCACACGGGTCGTGACTCGCCACTGATTGACACTCACAGGCAGGAAAAAAGAGGGAGAAAGCGGTGACTTCTTGTTTCGAGGTGGACCCCGACGCTCCCACTGAACCCTGATCTTTAGAGTGAACACAAAGCCTCATGGGAAGGTTGACCTCCTTTGCTGAAGGTGAATGCACAGGTGTCTGGTGAACGATTGTGTGGTGTTGAGTTGGGGTCAGGGCCCTGAAATCAAAGAGTGGAGTGTGTAATGTATGGCAGGGCCACAAATGAGTGCACGTACACATAGGAATAGCTCACTTTTTTGCATTTTAGAGTGCTTTTATTTTGAAAGGCTTAGCGGGGCGATGTATTGTTTAAAATGTTTATATATTTCTTGTGTACATTTGTGCTCAAATACCAAAGGAATATGTTTTATGATATCTTAATTTAAGATATTAAACATGTTTTTGCAACAAAAAACAACAGAAGAAGGCAAATATTCTTAATGTTAAATGTTGTCTAAACACCAGCAGCTGGTGCAAAGAATAAGTGAACAAGATCACAACTCTGAGTGAGCATTTTGAACACATTCTCACTCCCAACTCATCAAATACTGACGCTTCATCAGTGGCCCTACATGTCAAACTGTGATGCCCTCCAGCATCAGTTTTGGACTCTCAGGGATGGTGTGTCAATTTCCGCTTGTTACAATGTTTTTTCAAAATAAACTTCCATTTTCACAGAAAATATACAGTTTCCGCTTGTTAAATGCTTACAGTACCTTTTCAGAATAAACTTAGGACATACGCTACAAACTTTGTTTACAGGTTTAATTCCTTAGGTTTAGGCAACAACAAAATCTGGGTTACAGTTTAAAAAAAACATCACAGTTTGGTTTAAAATAAGTATGCTTGGGGCGTTGGTGGCTTAGTGGTAGAGCAGGTGCCCCATGTACAAGGCTGTCGCCACAGCGGCCCGGGTTCGAATCCAGCCTGTGGCCTTTTGCTGCATGTCATCCCCCCTTCTCTCTCTCCAATCCAGCCTGTGGCCTTTTGCTGCATGTCATCCCCCCTTCTCTCTCTCCCCCTTCACACTTACCTGTCCTGTCCATTAAAGGCAAAATGCCNCTCTCCCCCTTCACACTTACCTGTCCTGTCCATTAAAGGCAAAATGCCCAAAAAAATATCTTTAAAAAAAATAAGTATGCTTGTTATTAGTGTTATGTAACAGTACTTGTAGCGTAGCATGCTACAAATACTAGCACACTACGTTGTTATCAAAATAGCTTGATTGACTTTTGGTTTCACATTGAACATGAACAGCGGTCTCCTGAGTGAAAGTCTGAAGTTTGATACCGAGGACCACTGACTAGTTTGGGTTAAAATAAGTATTTTTGTAATGTAACTTCAATAAGTTTGCGACTATGTTACGTGACGTCATGTATCACGTATGCCATGTTATGTAAACTACATAACATAGTAATGTTTGTTTCACGTGGGATGCAAACACCAGTCTCCTGGGTGAAAATCCTTTTTTTGTTTAAACCAGTGGTTCCCAACTGGTGGGTCACGGTGCAAAAGTCGGTTGTGAACCCATTCTGTGACTCGAAAGTGTGTCAACTTTATATGTAAAAAAAAAAAAAAAAAAACACTTCTAAGTTCAGTTAATTTCCAGCATAGAGCTTTTATTATGAAGTGCCATTTTCTTCTGTAGAACGAGTGACAAACAGACAGCTAGTTGACAGAGAGGGCAAACTAGCTCAGCGACATGGCCAAACGCTAGTATGGCGCTGAATGTATTAAACTGTGGGACTTTGAACTAATGACTACGGAGAAATCTGGGAATCACTGGTTTAAACCATCCACCAGCCCTCCCTACCTCCCACCATACTTGGACTTGCTCGCTCTTACATTACATCATTGCCGTTGGTGGTTTACACTGGAGTTAGCTGAAAGTCCAATGCATCTCATACAGATGCTAAAGGATGTCCTATGAGTCAAAATCAGACTCCGACAGCCACTGACCAAGCCGCCAGCTTGACACCCTGGGAATAAGAACAGGATGAGCACGTACAGGTTGTAGCGTTTTGCACACCAAGCTACCTTAAAGAGCGAATACCAACAAAGACAAACTGTTGCTCTGGCTCACATCAACTCACGTCATGTGTCTGAATTTGCACTTGTTGCTGCTGGCGACCATCTGACCACCAACATGCATGTCCGTTCTGATCCTCAGTAAGAGAAAACAACTAGTAATATAAGTAATCTGCACTTGTGCTCTAAAGAATACCACAGAGAGATAAACAAAACAAACTTGATGACGATCTCCACGCCACTATGTACCACAGTGTTGTCACGTGCTCTGAGTACAAATTGAGAAATATGTCATTTTTAAAAAAAAAAAAAAAAAGTTGCTACTGGCACTGCAAAGTTTTACCTAACTTTACTCTGGTGATGTCAGCCTGCGGTCCTCAGCTTGTGGAATAAAGGAAACGGCAGAGGCAAAAAAAAAGAAGGAGAAACTGAGCTACATGGGTGAAGTCACAGGTGAACTAAGCTGAACAGCCAGACTGAGAGCTCGTCCACATTATGCACAGACATTTGCGAATTAAATCATCAATCGTCACTCATACAGAATAATTAAATAATTAAAAAGAAATCAGCTTTGCCTTGCAAAACCCAAATGCATTGACTTGTGTTGCTGCTTTTCCTTCTGTCTTGTGTTGCAGAAATGCCGCCAGCCAATCATGGTCTAACCTTAAAGGGACAGTTCACCCCCAAATCAAAAAGACACATTTTCCCTTTTTTACCTGTAGTGCTATTCATCAATCTAGATTGTTATAGTGAGAGTTGCCGAGTGTTCAAGATATCAGCAGTGGAGATTGCTGCCTTCTCTTAAATATGATGAAACTAGATGGCACTCGCTTGTGGTGCCTAAAGTACCAGGAAAATATATTTGAAAAACTCAACAGCAGTGTCTCTTTCCAGAAATCATGACCTGGTTACTCAAGGTAATCTACAAACCTTGGTGTGAGCAGCTTTATGTAGGAACTATATTCTTTCCAGCCATATCAATGCACAAAAGGAACCTTGCGTCTTGCATTCAGTTGCAAAGGCCTGCGCACAGGGCCACCAGTTACCTCTAAAACCAGTTCATTTGAAGAGATGTCGATACAGGCCAACAGTACCGGACACATCACCAAAACTATGGCAGCTATTAGCAACTGATGCTTAACAACACTGACAGTTCTGCACGTCAGGGATACTTCAACAGCAGTGTTGGCATGCTGGCTACTACAGGGATCAAACCTGCAGCCTTCATTTACTGGACAATCTCTCTGTAACCAGTATTCCACCCAGCTGCTCTGTCATCTTTGACCTACTGCTCTATCTTTGATCGGGGAAAGGCCCTCTGAAGTGGGATGAAGCCCGCGGCTCCGGCTTTAATATCCAACTTCCCTCCTTCTCTCTCCTCTTGATGTCGTCCAGTCCATTTCATCGTCATGGGGAGATAAAAACAGATTGACGGTGGCGCGTTTGACAGTTATAACATGCAACGCAGCATCCACATGTTGAGAAGAAAAACACCTGCTTCAGTCTTTGCCTCTCATGTCTTGAATGCGCCACCCCAGCTTAGCATGAGGGGAATGCCCCCTGCTTCAAAGCTGGGTTGACGTAAGCTAAAAACCTCTTTCTGGGTGTAAAGCGAAAGCCACCAATACAGCAATGCAGTGGTTATCTGTCCTCATTGTTGCTTAATGAACCGTCAATGGAGCAGCTTGGACCAGCTTATAGACTTCTCATTGTTGCACAGGGGCTCCCAGGGTTGATAGATTCAGCATTAAGGGTCAGGATTTGTGGAGCTGGAGGCACAATCCTTCGGATATTTCCCAGAGATCTAAAAGCCAGTTAATCAGCTCTCCCTTCATGATCTCCCTGGTTGTTCATCTTCCCATGGACGTGTTCTATCAGTCTTTTTACCACCAGCCTCCTCGTGCTTTCTGTGCCTTTCTTCTGCTGTGTTTGTGTTTGGGATTTGCCCAAGTGGCCCCCAGATCAGTTGCCCTGACCCCAGCTTGGGGGAGAATGGTTCGGGTCTTAGCCGCAGCCTCTCTTACATTTTAATCACAGCGCTGTGGTTTTCTGTCGCCGCCACACACACAGAAACACACACTGCACTTTTTTTCTCTCTCTCGCCAAAATGATCAGCGCAGTGGATGCTATGATGATTCTCTTTAACCTGTACTTTTAAACTGCGGTGAAGATAAACTCATCTCTCGCGGCGCCTCCTGTAATTAAGCCTGCTGTCTTTATTTCTCTTGGATCACCTTGCATTAAAAATTTCCCCCTGGATATCAAGCACCCCCCCTCCCTCCCTCCCTCCCTCCCTCCTTCCAACTGCATCCCCCCTTCCTGCGCAGTTTGTCAGCTGAAGTGATTGCCTCCCTCTCCCGCCCCCTCAGTGGCATTTAGCTATTCTCATTTGCATGTACATGCCCTCGCTGTGCGGCCCGTGGGCTGGCGAGATTGATCAACAATGCCGTGTTTTATTACGTGTCAGTCGGAAGGGCTGGTTACCACACGCCATGGGCACACATGTGTGTTAGCACATGTGAACAAGTATACCGGTGGGTAAAGGTGTTGGTTGTGACACGCACACCGCGGGTACATGCTCACAAACAAAACAGGCACGTAGCTCGTGCGTCGCCTGCAGATTTTGACACTTTGCAAACATATATGCATATGTGCACACTTGAGACCTGGTTAAAAGGTATTGAAAACACACACACATCATCTTGGACTCCGCACCCCGCGGGACTGAGCATGTATATTCTCGCTCGGTGAAGCCTGTGTTTACGGTGGTATTTTAGCGTAGCCTAAGCCTTCATCTCCTCATACTACATACTGAGCTGACAGATATTAATATGCAAAATAGGAGGATGCTGAACAAAATGCTGATAATTAAGCGAAGATGTTCTGGGTAGAATCGCGCTTAAGAGTGTGCACGTGGGACCCAGCACATGGTAAGCCATATGCCTCTGCGCAGTAAGCGCTATCCTTTGGGGTAGGGGGGTTGGGGCCCGTTTCCACACAGGCACTGTACAAATGAAGCCTGGGAGACTTGAACTGTATCCTTATCACACTTTTATAGAGTCATCAGAGGAGAAAGACGCTGTTAACGTTCTGCTTTTGTCAGGGAACAAGATGTTGTGTTACGCGACACCAACACAAAGGTCAAAGGTCAGCGGGATCTCCTCAGTCTGACATCACTGGTGTCGCTTTATGAAAATTGGACATCTCACAAAGGCATATCTCTCCTCGATCAGGTTGGCTGCCTTACCCACCAGCTCCTCCCTCCCTCCCTCCCCCGGCTGATCTCTCCCTCCATCCCCAGAGGGGGTGAGGAGAGTGGGGAGGATTTTCGTGCTGCCGGGGGCGACAGGCTCTCTGTGCCATCCACTTACACAAACGGCAGGATCAGCGCTCCACACAAGAATAATTAGAAGATAATGGGTAGTAATGCGGCCCGATCTGTCCCGATTATCTCCTGGCACCGACCGGCACAGCGCCATCTGGTGCCAGATCTCGGGGCAGCGGCTGCTCTGCCACATGAAAAGAAGGTGGGCTTAGGCTTAATCTCACACCCCATTCTGTTATTGACTGTCTGTATGGTGCTGTACTCAAAAGTGAGTGAGTGTGTGTGTGTGTGTGTGTGTGCATGTGTGTCAGTCTCTGTCTGCCCCTCAGAGATGGTCGATATATATCACAGAGAAAAAGTGAGATTGCATTTATATTACATGTATAGGTGACAGCCGGTGTTGCTGAGTGTCTTGGTGATCGACAGTAAAGCAGAGTGTTGTTGAGAGCCCGGTGTGAGTTTCTGCAGAGCTGTTACATGGACAAGTGTCTGTCACGCTGGGCTCTCTCTCAGCTTAACTCCCACCCTGCGTCTTTCTTAAACAGCCTCTCTCCCACAGCTCCGGGCCAATTCAATATGACAGTCCATTGTGTGGCCAGTGTGGCCCGAGGTTTAGTGCGTTAAGGCTCTTTGTGATTTGTGTTTACAGACGCTTTACGTTCCCGGCAGATTTCAAAAAGCCCTTGCTCACCCCACACCTTCGCACAAACCACACGGCCTAATTCGCGTAATGCCCTGGCTATTATCTGTTAAGATTGAACGGAGGCGCGCTGCTTTATCAAATGATCCTGTCACGTATTTCACACACAGCCGCTGCCATTTAGCAGAAGTTGTGGTTTTACACAGTGGGGATGGATTGACTCATCACGCCTGTATCAGGAGAGAGTTGCTCTGCATCACTATTTTCTCAAAATGTGGGCAGTTTGGCGCTTTGGTGTCATTATTGTTATATATCTGAGCACTGAGACGTTTAGCCTCAGCTTGGAAATGACAGACATCAAATTTGTGTCTGACTAAAGTGAGTTGTCAGACAGACAGTCAGAGGGTTACAGTAATCAACAACAATTTAGCTCATTTTTAATGTCACTGTAGATTCAATATCTTTGGGTTTTTAGACAGTTTGTCAGCCAATTTGAAGATGTCACCTCGGGCTCTGGGAAATAGTGATGTTATTTTCTGACATTTTATGGACTATGAAGAAAATCTATTCATAACGATAATCAACACATTATTATATTCACAAATGAACTGTTAGATGAGGCCTGATGTCTTAAGTTTTTCTCTTAAAATCTTATTTCTAACTTTACAACCTGACACTGCTTTGAAAGTAACTCAGAGCATATGATAATAAAGTTAAATAATGATAAGATTTTTTATTTATTGTTTAGTTATTTACAAGTATACCATTAATTTATGAATATAAACAACTTAAATACACATATATACTGTAGAATACACATTATGCACCTCTGTGTACAAATGAACCTATATAAAATGTAATCTTAGGGACCCACAGGGACAGTACATACAACAGAAAGTAAGTTTTGAAGTCCACTTACTGGCTTTTCCAAGCTTCCTTAGCACACGGAGCCAAATATTATGTTATGTACAGTATATTACAAATATATTCTTCATATTACCAATTGAAATATGCAGTGTATACTTACATGTACCTTTGTATGCAATGTATTCTCATACAATGGTTTGACGTCTTACGAATCAGTGCCCTTACTGCATTAGCAAATTTGTGCTTCCTAGGATGGCGAAGGCCTGACTCGCCCCATTCTCCCTCTGACTGGATGGTGCTCGTTGCCTTTGTCAGTTGGGTTGGATAGGTTTAGGCATCGGAGGCAAAGTAGAATGAGTCATGCCTTCACCACCCTAGGTAAAGCAAATTGGCTACCACTTAAGTAAAGTTTAGGAAAAGAATCACGGTTGGCTGTCATCATGATACGTACCTAACATAATGTGACGACGTGACATTATGTACCAACTAGTAACTCATCGTTGACTTTTGGTTTTACACGGGATGAGATCTCCTGGGTCAAAGTCCTGTGCTTGTTTAACCCATCCATCCAACCTGACCCCCTCCTCACATGGACTGTGTCGGTCTTCATACTTTGTCACCTGACTTCGTCCTTTGCTCCTGATGGCCTACAGCGCGTAGGTCACATGATCACAGCGTCTCGGCTCATCATCACGTGTTGTATGCAAATTATAGTGCATTACTTTTTGTATGTGTAAATACGAACACTGGGTGAAAACACTGCTATTGTGTGTAAAATAATCTTGATAATATGTCTTTATTATGATTCAATTATTGTCATTAATTAGTCTCATTAGATTATTTTTGGAATATTAATGATAATCATTATATTATTTGAATATCGACACAGGATTCTCACCACATCTGTTTAGTAGCTCTTGTGTGATCTTCATCAGCAGATGTAATTTGTCATTGACATGTTCAGATTTCCATTTATTTCTGAGCACTTTAACTACGTCTTATTTATGCTGACTTAATTGCTGAATATTATTCAATTATAGATATTATTAATAGTATTAAAAGATGGAATATTAGGACCTTTCCTTTTTGTCTAAGTATCTTTGACCAGCAGGTCACCCCGCTGCACCAAACCACTGCCACAAATTTGAAACAATATGAGGAGTTTGGACTCCAGGAGATACTTTTCTGTAACATGACACCTTTAAATTGCTGTGATGGAGCACAGCCTCCTGCAGTTTTTATAGATACAGTTTGGACTGTTTAGAGTTCGCCCCCACCCTGACTCCAACAACACCTACTGCCAGCTCACAGTATCACCCTCCCTCCTTTTTTCCACCTCTTTCTTTACCCTCCCACTGTCCCTCTAATTTGCTCTCCGTACACAACCTTTGTTGTTTATTGAGATGCTAACTCTCTTTATGAGCACCTAATCCCGGGGCAGGGGGGATAATTTATGAAGCATTTACATGAAGAAGCCCAGCTAATTGGAAGCATGTGTCTGGGTAAGCCTCGCCAATGCAGACACACCGCAGATGAGCAGGCCCAGGATTCTCCACCGCTTGCAACGTAACGTCATAATCATCATTTCATCTCAGAATGAAAATTATTGCAAGACTGTGCAAGCTGGCCGGGTCCTAAGGCGTGTGTTTATAGTGGTGCCATATGTCAAAGAGGCCGAGCTATCAGCACAGAGAGTCTGGAAAGCTGTCTTTTGTTTGCCTGGACACGTACGGAGGCAGCATTTTTCTCAGGCTAACTGCCCCATCAGCAGAGACGTCGGAGAGGCACTCAGCACTGCCTCTTGAGGCTTGACCCCGAGTCTGCTATGTCCAGGGGGAGGTCAAAGGTCAGGCTGGCAGGTCTTTGCCAGCCATCCAAGAGGGCACTGGCCATTTAGATGGCAGATGACACCTCGGTTCTTTATTTACTGCACCCCAGCATCCGTGGCCCTATTCTCTCCAAACGCAGCCTCCCTCAAAACACCCCCATCCTCATTTACATCAGGTCGTTTGTTATGACTTTATGATTATATATGGGCCTTTGTCTGGCTGTGCATGTACCTTCACCACTCCCAGCTGGTCCCCATTAATAACAGGGCCCCGGTGTAGACAGAGCAGGAGAGACGGAGGAGCTTGTTAGCGTCATAGCTGAGCGCAGGGGCTCAGCATGTGAGAGTGGAAGGGCCGACAGGACAGGAGGGAGATGTACAGTACACACACACACACACACACACACACACACACACACACACACACACAGTCACCTGGAGTATCCTCTTATACTCCAACCACAAATTTGAGATACATGACATGATGTCCGGCATTTGTCCCAGCAATTGCACAAAGCCATCATGGCGTATTTGTGTGAAACTACATGTGTAAATGTGTCAGTCTACCCGTGTTTGTGTGTGTGTGTGTGTGTGTGAGTGTTTGTGGGCCACTGGGCATGTGTTGGGGTGAAAGCATAATGAGGCTGACTGGACAGAGTGGGCCGCCATGCAGACGGGCTCCATTGTGGGTCCCAAACGGCGGCAGAAGCCCCTAAAATCTGCGTCCCTGATCTACGCTCCAGGAGTCGGTGGGGAATAAAGGCGTGGAAATAGGATTTATTTAGCACGCCTCATCAAAAGGGAATTAGCAGGGTTTGGGGAGGGAAGACGGGGCTCTGTTTAGAGCTAGGATGAATGGCAGGATCATCTCTGTAATCCCGGGCCCCCCTCCTCTCCTCCTGCACCCAAGAAAAAGAAGAGAATCACCCACATTAGCTGTAAAGGTGCCTTCTGTAGCCTCGCCCTGAACCTCAAACCAGAGATCCTAAAAAGAGAATCAGTTTGTAAGATCTTAGCAGGTGAGCACCTGGATCCTTTCTTCCTTTCTCCCACCCATCTCTATTTTTTAATTCCTCCTCTCCCTTCAAAACATGGCCGCGGAGCTGTCAGACTCGATGATAGCGAGGCTGACGGCAGAGAGCTGGCGCGCCAACATGCAACAAACAAAGAGCGAACGTGTAAACTAAAGCAAACAAAGCCCCTCTCCGCTCCTCCAAAGGCAGGATCCCTCCCACCTGCCACCCTGCGCCGCTGATGAAACATACAGTAACAGAGAACAGCCATTAAATGGGCGAGCGGTGAAACCGAGTTGTACAATGTTGAGGGGGGCTTGTTGTGGCACATCCCGCTCTCAGTCACACACACGATGCTTGTTCATTATCATCCCTGCTCGTGTTTGTGTTCCTCTGACTCCTCAGCCCCAGACATGGCGGCTGGGTGCATTGTGGGGGATTTGTTACCTGAGAAAAGGTGACAGGCTAAAGGGTGCTTGACTGGCAAATCTCTGTCAATGAGGCAATAAAGTCAAGTTTTGCTCAAGTTCCAGACAAATCTCATCAACATTCCTCCCAGTATTTATATAATCCGATGTGGTGGGGGTATCAATAATTGACAGGGAGCTCAATTTCCGCTAGCTGGGCAGAATAAGGTGTAACTATCCATTTTTAAAATGTCACAGAAGGAAAACAGAAGTATTTCTTCCTGGTGAGCTGTAAATGTTTTCTGGTCAACCTCTTAATTTCTCCCGTTAAAAAACTACCGAGCCACCAAGGCTTAAATGAGGCTAAAGTCCACACATTTAGACAAATGAAGTTTTAATTGTGGTAAAATATGCAACAGTATTAATCTACATTTTTCGCTCCCATGGGCTCATCTCGCTCTGCATCTCCCTCCTCCCTCCTCCTCCTCCTCCTCTTGCTCTTCATCTCAGGAGCAGGGCTGATATAATGGGCTTGGCCAGAATAAGCAATGCTGCCGTGCCCGTATATATATCTCAGCGCCTGGGTAATTCCGGCTCAGTTTATGTGTCCTCCAGGCTGCGTCGGGCCCCGGCAGACCCATAGCTCCTTTATGTAACACCCAGGAGAATCTGCCCCCTGCACAGGTACAGGCCTGGGAGAAACAAACACCATCAGTAACCTGTCTGCTGTACACGAGGCTGCTGGGCCCACCTTCACCCCTCCTCCTCCTCCAATGCATCCGTCCCCTCTTTTCTCTTCTCCCTCTCTCTCTGCACCCCGCAACCTAATCATCGCCGGCCCCCATTCCCATGATTTATCGCTCCGCGCGCTGCTGAAAACCAATAGATCAGGCTTGCGGCGGGGGGCCCGGGAGGCAGAGAGGGACAGGGGATGGGAATGGTGGTAGGGGGGCCGGATGGGAGGGGAGGGGACCTGGAGAAAAACCCACCTATGATGAAGTGCTCTGTGACGCAGAGGAAAAGCAACAGCAACATTACAGCTCGCAGTCGGCGTCCTGCCGTCCCTCTGAGCGCATTCCTCTTTCTTCCTTTACTCCATCTCTGTGCAGCCCTCGCTCCAGTGTCCTCCTCTGTGTCTCTGTTACTCTCATCTTTTTTCTTTATGAATAGCCCCTTCTCTTGTTAAAGCTCTTCCCTGTTACTCCGGAAGGACTGGATTTTAACATTAGCACAGGGATAATTTCCACAATTAGCTCGGATCAGCAGCCTCAGTGAGCTCTGAAATGGAGCAGGGCTGTAGCCAGGAATTCAGAAGTAAGTCATGAGTATAACTCCCACCCAGTTGCTCTTGTCTGTCGGGAGCAAAGGACGACATAGTCAGACATTGTTTTAGAGCCACAAAGGCCGCAGAGGGAAGAAGTTGAGGTGGTTTGATGGGTCAGCAAAACATGAACCACTGATCATTGTAGACCACCGTTCACTTCCTGTTTCCTACCAACAGTGAAAGCTCCCTTCTCTTAACCACTAACGCAATCATTTCCTAACTGGACCAAGTGATTTTTGCCCCCTATCCTGACCAAACCTGAACCATACTGATGTATTGCCAGAATACACAGATAAGTTACACATGTACGTTATTATCGAGTGGATGAAACTTGACATTTCTTTATTTTTCAACAGTTAACCTTGTAGATGTGAACATGTGGTTGGATTTAGGCAGAAAAAACACTAAGTTTTGGCCAGGAAAATATAATGTTTTGGCTTGAAATACCCACTTTTGGCACTATCCTGACAGTAAACGCAGCAGTGTCTCTGTAAAAAAAAAAAGCTGTACGTGGCACTATCCCCAGTGGAAAAACATGCGTGATTGGTGCCTAAAAAGCCACAGGAAAGGCAGCTTTGGTCACTAAAACACAGCTGGTTTTGTTGTTTGTTGTCCCGTACACTGGTCTGGAGCATGGTAAGTGCCTTGGTAGCAGTGATGGTACTATCTCCGGTAGAAAAACAGGTCACTAAAAACGACCACGTTTTGTGGGCTGCTGGAAAAGCGGTGAAAAACACAACTGGTTTTGTTGTTTGTTGGTCTCGTACAGTGATCTGCAGCAGTGCAGTGGTCTTGCTGGGGCGGCTGTGGTTCAGAGGTAGAGCAGGTCGTCCAGTTTTCGGAAGATGAGCTGTTCGATCCCCGGCTCCTCCAGTCCGCATGTCAAAGTATCCTTGAGCAAGATACTGAACCCCAAACAGCGTGTGCGTGTGTTAAAAAAGTAGCAGGTGGCACCTTGTATGGTAGCCTCGGCCACCAGTGTGTGAATGTGTGTATGAATGGGTGAATGTGACTCAGTGTAAAAAGTGCTTTGAGTGGTCAGATGACTACAAAGGCTAGATGGCTGTGCTGTCCACCATCCTCTTCACCTCCACATGAAAAAGTAATATTCTCATATACTACGTCATTTTAGAAACGTTGATGATGATTCTTCTGGTGACTGGGCTGCAGAAAACGGTTTTATGTTTCACCCTGGAGGGCAAATACAAACAGCGAAATTCGGATTTGTTGGACTATCGACAGATTATGGATCAAGTCAGAAATTTTTCTTGCCTCACAGCAGCATCATCAAAAAGACGAACATTTAAGACAAGAAACACAGATGCCTCTGACAACATTCAAGCCCCTTCAATGTGCAATTGATCTGCAATTAAGATCCATATTTAGTTTTAGAATTGACTGCTACAGTCTAACCTTATCATAATAAGGGACCCTGTATCTTCACTGTTCAGGACATGATTGGGGTCAGAGACAAAGCTGTTGGCCAGTCTTAATACGGTATTATGTTAGACTGATACGTGGAGTTTCTCCAGGGGTTGACCAACAATCTTTGAGCAGATTTTCATTTGGCGGAGCAGTTTTGACTTTAAAGTGGGGGGCAAACTTGTACCATGTAGTATTACATTACTGTAGAACACTCATAGCCAGAAAATAAATTATTTATTTTGTCCCTTTGCAGACAGAACTTTCTGTAAACTTTTCTAACTTCAGACTGTATTATATTCAGGCTAAATTCTTAAGTTAACACATATTGAGCAGTTACTGAGCAAGGGTCAAAACATGAAGTGTGTCTCAGTGAAAACACAGGACATTGGAAAACAGATTCTATGCTAGGTTGAGGTGGAGAGGTCGGTGTACCAATGAAAGCAAAATGCCACAATGCAAGGTGGTGGAATGAAGAGATGTGGACATGTTATATAATGATAGCTGTCAGCTGCTTGATGTAAAACTGTACAGTGGAGGTGTGAGGCCACTGACCTGACACAAGTTCACCAAGTAGCTGCTGGAGACAACTCACCCACCCATCAATCCTGCTCCTTATCCTTTCATCCACTTGTTATAGCTCTGCATGTCTTTTTCTTAATGTGGCGACTCTTTGGACACAGTGTTTTTGTTTCAACATTGAAGGTTATATTTTACAGCCAACTTTAAATTTGTTGATTAACAATATAGAAATGTGACCAAGTGAGGCTGATGCATTTTATGGACATCGATGAAAATGAACAATATCTAACAGTTGCCATCCACTGACACTGTGTAAATCACTTTGTATTAAGATGTTTAAACTGGCCTGTGAGACAGTGTTTGTTCACCTTTATGACCGCAAGCAATTACATTATTTGAATTTCGCACTTAAACCTATAAAAATAGGTGTAAAATTGTGACCATCACATGTACTAACAGTCCAAAAACTCTTAAGATTTTACAAAGCGTTAAAACAAATCTCCACATTTCAGAGGCTAAAACTAGAGAATAAAGAGAGATTTATCACGTTTCCAGACTTTATGACCTTCACTGGATATCGATGTTGTGTAAACTATCCAGAGGCTAGCAAAAATGTGTTTGATAAATGAAAAACATTGAGACAACGCACACATGGACATCCATTTATTGATCATCCAAATGCTTTTTCATGGTTTCCCCTCAATCAACTAATTGATTTATCGACTAATTCTTTCAACACTAATGTAACTTGAACTCCAGTTTTTACAGATTTGGCTAAATAATGTGAAGAAGTCCCAGTTTGTTTTCATTCCAACTTTGTTAAAGCTACTGTAAGTGTAGCATTTATCACACTAAGTTGTGAGATTCCAAAATGTTTACACCAAACCTCTCCATCCAGTGGTGGACATCACAGCTGCAGCAATTAACCGATTAGTTGTCATCTTTTAAATTAATTGGCAACTAATTTGATAATTGATTTATCAGTTGGAGTCATCTGTTAAGAAGAAAAAGTCATAATTCTGATTCCAGTGTCTGAAATGTGAATATCTTCTCATTTCTTTACACCTCTGTGACAATAAACTGAACATCTTTGGGTTGAGGACAAAACCAAAACATCTGAGGATGTCATCTGTGTCTTTGGGAAACACTGATTGCCATTTTCACCATTTTCTGACATTTTATAAACAAAACAACTAATCAATTAATTGAGAATATAATTAACAAATTAATCGATAATAAAAATAATCGTTAGTTGCAGCCATAATGGACGTGTAAGACAATGGAGTAATTCTTGACCTTGGCGTTCAGAGTCGTGCAGGTACGGCCAAACACTTGACCTGCTGGCCACCTGGCCTGTGCGTTCTACAGCGGACACATGGTGTCAGTCCTCAGAGAGTACACTTCATTACAAACATAGATTGGATTATGTCTTCCCAAACAGACTGACCGTGTCCAATCACTCTAGTGCGGCTTTGAATGAAGAATATTCACCTTATGTCTGGACTGGTGGGTTGGGAAGACTGACGCACACACACACACACACACACACACACACACACACACACTGACTGGCCCTCCTGGGGACTGGTACACGGGACTGACAGGGGAACAGAGGGGCATAAAAAGAACCGAGGGGGGAGCGAGAGAGAAAGAGAAATGTCTTTTAAATGACATCCCCATTGTGAGCCCGAGCAGGACGATGGCACTTTGCAAAACTGCTAACAATGAGCACAGGAGAAATCCCTTATCCTACAGGGGCCCGGCAGCATGCTCGCCATTACCATAGTCATTTAAATACAGTAATCTCATTTTCTGCCTCAGCCGAGGGGGCATGCTAAATTTCCCAGTGTGAAGGGAGGAGGGAGGGGGGTGCATGGCGTCCAGGGCATGCAGGATTAGTGACTTGCGTGCGTGTCTGAGTTTGTTGGGTTGTAGTGGTGGCACACTGCAAAAAAAAAAAAGAGTCCATTTTATCAAGTATTTTTGTCGCTAATGATTCCTTGAAGTTTGACCAAGGTTAATTACAATTTTGTTATTAATTTCATAGTTAAGGCCATCATTCATTTGGTTATGATAACATTTACTCACTCAGTTGAAATGCAGTGACTTAACGAAGAAGAAATCAGAAGGGTCAACAAACACAAGCAGTTGGGCAATCAGATGGGTTGTAAAAAACTTCTCTGGAAGAGGAAATAAACGCTAACAGTTTAATTAGTGCCCAAAATGTCTGTTTATAGACCTGAAGGTGTAGGTTGTCTTTCAACGTTTAAAGGGACATGTGAAACTGGGGGTTTGGGATCCTACCTGAGGAAATTTTGAGCGTCAGACACTTCCTGCTTCCACAATTTCCGGCTTTTTAATAATTTTTTTTACATCGATTTATAGTGGAAATGTTTTTAATTTATCAACGTTAAAGTCCTCAGACATTTTGTGCGGCAGGTGCTCAAGTGAAAAAAAGGGCATCCCTTCCATAAAAAATGTTTTGCATGCGGCCAGGCGGAATGTTTGTTTTTTTGTCCACTTGCAAATCATGCCCTGCCAGGAGGTTTCTATGTGTCTGCCAGCAGTCATAAACTAGTAAGAAACAGAAAAAATGGCACTTATCTAGTCAGAGGGCAAAAGGGCAGAGGTCTATCTGAGCATGTGCCTGACCCTGATTCAAATTTGACCCACCATACTTGACATAGTTGTGCGCACACAGTTTTCCTGTACAACAAGGGACTATTCCCAACATTTCAGGTGTGCTCACTTTCAGTTTGACGTCCAAATAAAGTGGTTTAGATAAACTGGCTGAAGGAATTTTTCACAGCCTGTCTGATTGTCTGACCTCTCAGGTCTTTTGCCCTGTTATCTTATAAAAAAACATGAAAAAAGCTGCAAGTGTAGTAAGTTAAGTCATTTTAATGTGCTCCCAATACAAATCAACTTATTTTCATTTTTTAAAATCAATTCAGGCTACAATTAATAGGTACTTTCACACCAATCGATATGTTAATTTTTCCCTAATCAATCCAGTAATCATTGCATCTGTAAAAAATGTAAGTTGACGTCTCGAAATGTCCTGTCTTGACTTGTCTTGTCTTGATATGAGAGGCTAGAACCACCGATATCAAATAAAGGACCACTTCAGCAAATCACTATTACGATCCATATATCCTGACTTTTAGCTGTGAGTATGGGTCAAACTCCAAAAAATGTTGGCTACCACAATTCCCATAATGCAACTCAATAGTATGTTTTCATTGGAAAGCCTCTGCATCAAGTGTTAAGTATCTTATTCTGTCTTGTTTCAAGAGACTGATTCACAAATCAGTGTTGTAGTCAGGAACAACTAAACCAAGACCAAGTCATGACCAAGACCTGTGCTGTCTTGCACTGCATGACACATATAATGAAAAGTGGAACATGCAAACCACAGGCTCTCCTCAAATTGATCTGCAGTATTCACATTCCCATACAAGCACACACAGAAAACAAAGATTCCTCTTCATTTGCCTCTTTCATTGCCATACTGCATATGTGAGTGTATGTGTAAGTGTACCATGAGAATTTCCTTATAAATAATGATCAGAAGGAATTTCAGAGGTGAATTTTATGTATGGTAATTTTTCTTTGTATTCTATGGGCAAACAAAAAGAAAACTAACACTGAGGAACTGAAATCAACTCAACCATCTTTGTTCAACGCTCCTTTTTTGCACAGGCGGTTTAGTGAAATCCCTGCAGTTGTGTTCTTGACCGGTCTTGAAGTAAAATCCAGAGTTTATCTGAGACCGAGACAAGACAGAGTAAAAAATGTGGTCAAATCTGAGACGAGACCAAGACCTTCAAAAGTTGGTCTTGAGACCAAGACTTGTCTGGAGTACTACATCACTATCAAGGGTTAAGTGTCTTATTCTGGCTTGTTTCATGAGACCAACACACACGCATTCTTGAAATATGTCAGTGTGCTGTGGCAGATTGTTAAGAAAACATAACTTTTAGGACTTTGCCAAATAAAAAAACCTCAATGTCAGTGGACATTTTTTGCAGTGCAAGTGTGTATACATGTGCAAAAGTGGGAGTTGGAGTGTGTGTGTGTGTGGGCGTTGGTTGGGGTGCAGCAGCAGCTTTGGGGATATCATATCAGATCGAACAACAAAAGAGGAGCGGGGGAGAGAAAGCTGTTTCCACATAAGCTGTTTTCATTCTTCTCCGCTTCCGGTCCAGTGGAACAGTTGATGAAGTTTAAATGAAGCAGAATTAGGAGATCAAGCAGACACAGGAGCTGCTGCTGATGGTATCCGCGAGGCCCCCCGCACTTGGGGAATCGAACCGGGGGACAGCTGACCTGGATGAAATCAAGAGAAAGAGAACTGCGGAGAGAGAGAGAGGAAAAAAAGAGTGAAGGCGAGAAGGAGAAGGAGGACGAGGAGGGGGGGGAGGCTGAGTGAGATAAGGGGATGAAGTATCTCCTAAATGTGATAATCTCCAATCACCTCTAACATCAATTCTGCCAAGGCCCGGGTTAATGAGCTCACAGCCGATCAAGCGTTATGCACCAGCACCCCCGCCACCCCCTGGTTCTCCCTTTCTCTCCCTCGCTGTCGCTCTCATCATCATTGTTGTTCTTTTGATTTAATCCCTCTTACTTCAGCTGATTTGAGCAAGATGGGAGAGAGGGATGGAGGGAAGGGAAAAGCCTATTACCCAAGCTCCTCTGCTCTCAACTATCTAAATGCTAACGATGTGAGGGGGCGAGAGAGGGGAGGGGAGGAGAGGAGAGGAGGAAAATGATGATGGGAGGAAGACACCGAGGGGAAATGGGAAAGAGAGCGCGAGCGTGTTGGCAGGAGAGGACAAGATGCAGCAGAGGGGGGCTAATCTGTTGTTGCTCGGGGTCTCCAGGAGCAGTTTGGTTATTTTGAAAGCAGGTTAGCTGAGGAGAAAGCACCGGCGTCCCGTGTACTGACCCTCCGTCCCCGAGGTCAAAGCACCTGATCTTGCCTCTTTACTTCCACTTGAGCAGTTTCGACACACCAACACCAACATCTCCCGTCCTTGTCCGTGCTTATTTTACCTGCTTTCACTTCTCTATTGATTAAAACGCGAGCTGCCTGCTGCAAAGAATTACATGTTGCAGATGTGATTCGCTTTGGCTGGTGTAGTTGGCCGGAAAAGCCTGGGGTAAAAGCTGTGGGTCACCTTGAACTGAGAGTAATGTCTGTTTCGATCTGGCTCTCGGCGGCGCACCGAGGGACTGGGATTGTTTCGTTATGAGTTTTCGCTCCTCGCTCTGCCTTCTGAACAATTGTTTTCTTAGTTAGGCTTCTAGATACAGTACCCAGAGGCCCTAAAAACAACTGAGTAAATATTTGGCAATTGCTCGAGCTGAAATGATGATTATGAGCCAAGGTTTGGCACGACCACAGGATGCCGTGTCTGCGCCACCACAATTCAAACCCACCACTTTAATTGGACTACAAATTCTCCAAAGAGAGCGCACGCAATCCAGTGTTTCCCTTGTTTAATTTTGCTTTTTGTGAACTTTGCAATTACACGGCGGTAGGTAGCGAGGCACCTGTGTGTCGCGAATTAATTGCCTTGCAAGTTCACACGGCAGCTCTGCTAATTTACATGGCGATATGAGGGAGAGAGACACGCTGCAATGTGCCACTCTTTCAACTGTAACAATCATTTTGATTTGTTTTCACTGCCTGGCACTCAGCATTTCAATTCATCTCGAATACACAAGAACAATGGGAGGAATTTGCTCGAAACACTCGCTCACACTCACACACACATTCGGCTCGTTCACGTCTGCCTGAGAAGCACAGTCACTTATTCTGTGCATAACAACTCTACCCCTCAGATTCTCCTCTTTCAAGAGTCCCATTTGATTTCATATTGGCCAATGAAACAGTGGAGGGTGAGAGGCAAGTGAACAATCAATCTTTGTAATGTGATCCACGGATTGAGCGCGGTGAGTAAATGTTTGCACAGGCAGCCATCCAAGCCTGCAGTCAAACGAATTCTGCAGAAAAGGAATCTATCCAGGGCAGGCCTCTCTCTTTATCTCTCGCCTGCCCGACAGCAGCAGGGTATCAAGCACATTATATTCCAGCGCTCTGTGCATTTTTCATATAGGCTCGCCTTTTATGTTTTATGTACGCCAGCTCAGGGGAGAACAGCTGTGTGGGCGCCGCATCCTCTGTAAGTTTAGAGGGAGAGAGAGAACTCATTTCAGTGGGAGAAGTGGAGCAGAATGCCAAACGCAGCGAGCGCAGTACCTGCGAACAAACAGGAGCTGCAGACCAAGGCCTGCCTCAGCTATTACATTACCATAATACACGGAAACAACACCTCGCATGCTGTTACTGCAGTAATTTGAAAACAGATTGACAGGATTTACAAGTTCTCAGCTTATCTTCTCCGTGACCTCCGTGACCTCAATCTTCACTGTCAACTTTTGGAGTAAAATCATATGCTGGAGGCTTATTCGCAGTTGTTGCAGACTTTTCCAGGATAATCTGGTATTATATATAATAATGGAAATTGATTTTTTTTTCATGTTGCATTTGGTTACTGTGGAGCTGCGCTTGGATCAAGAAAAAAAAAATATATAGTGTGATTTTATAATTGACCCTACTTGGTCCTTCATACAGAGTTGATAAATCCTTCAGACTGTCAGCCTGTTGGATTATAAAACACAGCGTATATGGAAGACACTGTGAACAGAGCAACAGCTGCATTGTGAAGAAGTGTATGTGCCATCTATACGAAATGTAATGTTAATACTTTAGCTTGCTGCTAATGCTAATCAAGGGTCAGTAAAAACGAATAAATAAAAAGTACCCACTAGCATTTTGTCTAGTTAGATTTTAGGGTCAAACACTGAAAGCTAAAGGTGTTTAAAGTTATTTTTTAAGCAGTTTAAATGTCAGGTTTTTGAGTTTACAGCATTATTTATAATTTGAATTTAAATTAAATTTAAATTCAAATTTAAATTCAAATTTTTTTAAAGAAGGCAAACTACAAATAATCTGATTTTTTTGCTCCAAAAGTCTATAGAAAATATTTTAAAATTAATAAACAGAACCCACTATAGCTTTACAAAAAGGATATTTATATAGCAAGTACACCACTTTCATTTCAAAGCAATTAGCAAAGAATTTATATTTATTTTTCCTTTTTTTGGTACATTAAAGCAAACAAAACTTTATAGTGACTTACTTTAAATTTTCATTTTTATGTAATCATGTGGTCTCAGTCATTTCTTTAAAAATGCATGGACACTTAATTTTATATTTTGCACCTGTCTGAGTCCATCCAGAAGGCTCAGTTTGATGCACAACTCTTATCTGAATGCACATCAGTGAATAAAAATATTCACCCGTGGTTTACACAGTGGTAAAGTCCTTTTTATTTTTTTTTAAGGATATTTCACTCCCATTAATCTTCAGACTGGTCAGACCTGGCTGAGAAATCCTCTAAAGGAACCTCAGAGACTGTCTACTCACAGACTGAGCTCCTCTGCTGGAGACAGAAGGTGAAAGATTTTTGGTTTAGAGGGACACACTGCCACCCAGTGTTAGAGGCTGAGAGGCAGGAAGAGCTTAAGTATATTGAAGTTTGTCCATTTCTGATACCAGACATCATCCTTCTCGGCATTAATGATGCTGTCTGATGCTAATGTAGTCCAGAGAAACTGATGGTGAGGTGTATCCACCACTGTGAGCTAAACATTCACAGGGAAATGAAAGACTCCTGAGTGTAATACTCTGCTCAGGGAGCCTCACTTTTTTCACTACAGGCATTTAAACTCCAGGCCAAGAGTTCAGATAATAAGCTTATTGGGCATATACAAATCTCTCTTGACCTTCAGACCAAAACAACATGAGAATCACTATCAGCCTGTGATGCTCTTATACACAGCATTATAGCCTGCCACATTTCCTTTTATCATACAGTGGGCAGCACTCGGGATGAAAATGGGGAGGAAGTTGACCTGTAATGATATGACAAAATAATGGATGTATTAAGAGAACCAGATGTTGGATCATTGGATCATTGGATCATTGTTTGAGGCAGGGCCGCATTCATTCCTATGAAAGTTGCTTAGCGCACAATGGCAAAAAAGTTTGACTTCCAGTGTATGAAATTACCAAGATCTTCTTCATCCATGGGCCCACAGAGCAAGTGCACTACAAGCTTTGCTGGCCAAGCAGCTAAATTCCAGTTTAGCCTTCCACTAACTTAAATGGAACAAAAATAATTTAATCATATTGCTCTTTTAGACTTTCAAAATGTCATTGGATGGAACGGATAGTGAAACTCATCATTTTGTGAGGGTTGTGACACTCAAAAAAATTATCCACTGATTTGTACATCTCTCTTTCACAATGTAAGGGAAAAAGTCTTTTGGGCCCCATGGCTTCACGTGACAGACCCAGAAGTTGTTATTCCACAGTTTGTCCTTTACAAAAATTGGCTTCAAAGCCCAGCACACTTCCTGGGGGCCTTGAAAAATGTGGCTCAGCAGTTGTTAAATCATCTAAAATGAAGTAATTATTTCCATCTGTAACAGTTTGGTATTTGTCCTAATTATTCTACAGGAGTGTTAATTACTTTTAATAGAACAACTTAAAGAAACGTTTTAAAATTTGGGGAAATACACTTTAGTTTAATGAGAAAATTGGTAACCACTCATTTCTTACCTTAGCTGGTGATTAGGTTAGCTTAGCATAAAGACCAGAGGGACCTCTCGGTGTCAACTGACAACAACTTTTACATTTTGGATTTGATACGGATGAAACAAATATATTATAAATTGTTAATTTGAGAGTTTTAGAAGTGCTGATAGGTTGATTTAAAAAAACAACAAAAAAAAAAAAAACTTTGGTGGCGCCAATGTAGTTGTTTTTAACCCATTTCCAGTCTTTATGCTGAGATAACCTCCTGCTGGTTCTAGCTGCATTTAGTATACAGACATGAGCGAGGTATTGATCTTTTCATATAATTATCAGCAAGAAAGCAAAGAAGCAACTGTTGCGGGGGCAGTTTTTCTGCATTATAAAACGGCCTTTGACATTTTAATCCATAATAATCTCATCGTAAACTCTCCAAATTTTACTTTTGTGACAAAACTCTATGATTTTTTAACTCTTATCTTTGTAACCATGAAAAGTGTGTTGTTATTTTTTTTTTTAAAAGTAAAACAGGAGCTCCACAGGGTTTTGTCTTTGCCCCACTTCTTTTTTAGATAATATTTAACTAATTTACCAGAAACATGCCATTGAGCAGGTTTTAGGATATATGCAGATGATAATGTTATATATGTATCTGGTACAACTATTAGGAACCACTTAGACTGTTGTTCTTATAAGAAACCAAATTCAAATTTTAACCTAAATAACCACATTTTTAAAAGAATACTTCACTCACAAATGGCTATTTGCATATTAATTACTCACAACGTTACTTTGGATTTGTGAAAACTTTGTTTTTCTTGCACGCCTTTATCTTTCAGTCTGAAAAGTGAAGCCAAAATCGAAAGTGCCTTAAGCTTGCATTCTGCCTAATGGCCAGCAGGGGGCAAAGTCTATGCATGAATCACCCTTCTCTCACTGTATTTATTACCTCAAAAAACATTTTTCTAATGAGTTTATGGTCTCAGGTGCTAGTTTCGAGTCATCTACAACACAGCATGATGCTCATATTGTAAATAAAGGTCCCATTTAAAGTAAAATAGACGATAATGCAGGGTAGGTTTTACGGGGTTTGATTGACAAGTCGGTGTCCTGGGGTTCTCAGTCAGATCCACCCCGCGCTCCTTCACAGTTCAACCCTCTCATCCAAATATGGTCACTTCTGGCTGCAAAAAAACAGCCAAAATGCCAGCCTCTATACTTCAAAATGGTAGTCCGAAAACCAATAAGTGTTGTCACAGTGGCTATGTTTACTTATTTTATACACATTATGATATTGACTTTAAAATTGCATGTGCCTGCTGCTTTATTCCAATATTTTCACATCTATACTGATCTACAGGTCATATTTTCTGTACATCACACTTTGTTTATTTTAAATGATGCTGATGAGATTTTCACCAAATTCTGGAAAGAAATATATGCCTAAAACTTGGCTGAATGATCATTGCTACATCTGGATCTCTTGTTTTTAATGTTACACTTACTGGTCAAAGGTCCAGTCATTTATGTGCCGCTGAAAAACACTGACAACCTATTGGGAACTGCTGCATCTCACTGCTGCATTCACACATTCAGAATGACACCTGCTGGCCCTGTAGGGAAATAAACAGCTGGAAATAAGGTGATATAGTTTATATGGATTGTCTTGGACTGTTATTATTCATGGAGAAATGAACTGAATGAATTTATATGCTGACTGCTGTCTCGTCATGTTATCAATTCACAAACCTTGCAGCATCACCTGCAGCTATGTAGCTCCTGACACCTTCGATTTATCAGTATTATTTACATGTACACATCTTCACAACTGTCCATAATGGAGTGATAACCACAGTAGAATGAAACCCAGAACAGTCCCCATGGCATAGGCTACATGCTCTATTACTTAATCATTTGTTTCTAGGCCCACTTGTGGTCACATTTGTTTTCACGGAGTATGGCTGTAATTTATTTGCTAGTTTGAGGAAAGTATGCTAGTCTTAAGCAGAGCGCTGCTGTGGATGGGGGCAGCTGCAAAACATATTTTAAACACTTGAAAAAAAAAAACCCCAAAACTCAACATCAGTTCGAATGGATGCTATATTGAGAATATATTGATCACTTTACCTTGCTGTCAGACAGCGTTTTCCTTTGGCACTGCATTTGCTCACCCCTAGAACTTCCGTATGCCTACACATCTCTCTCTTTTGGCCTGTTCAGTCTCCCTGAGCACAAAAACAAACAAAACAACACAAAAAACAAAATAAAAGCAGGGCATACAATTTAAAAGACAAGAAATATAGCCAATAGAGTAAAAATAGATCGAAAATCGCCCTTCTTGCTGGAGGACCTGGTGACTCCTGTTGCTGTGGCAGATATTGGCACATGATGATGTGTTGAATAAAATCATGTGGCTTATAAATTGCTTTTGTAGTTGGAAGAAATCATCTCAAGATAAAGTTTTGTGTGGCAGTACTCCCAAACAGGGGCAGAGGCATTTACTTATTTACTAGTCCTGTAATGTTAACCCCACCACTTCTTTCTCAGCTCAGCTGCCTCTTCCACTAGTGCAGACTGACCTCTGGTGGTGCATGTAGTGCACTACAACACATTACCTCAATACAGCATCTCTGTATCAGTTTAATAGAAATAGGAGCATCTGTATATTTGACGGTATAAGCCATACCTTTTGAGATTTCTAAATACCAAAGTATACATTTATCCATTGATACCAGCCAAGCCTAGTACATTGGTGAGCTTCTTTGTCGAGCTTCTCCAAACTGACGGTGTGCCGACCCCCATGTACTGCGGATAAGTACCTCATTCAGCCTCACTTCAGAAACTGAACTATCCCTTTAAGTCTGCTACTAGTTGCACTACAAGCAGAGAACTCACTGGAATCACTTCAGTGACTCCCAGAGGTCATTTATGCCATCACTTATCAAACATCTGTGTGCATTTACAGAAAACAACGCCCACAGTGACATCAAATTCCATATTAACAGAATCAGGATGTGTATGCTAACTCATTTATTGTTAATGAGCAAATCTGTAAACCCAAAATCTTTCCAGTGTTGTGTCTTCATTTACATTTACATGCATCCAGATGTTTTTGCTTGTAGACCTGAAGCAATAATAACTTGTAATCTAGTATTTATTGTATTACTTTGATACATTAAACTGACTAGTGTAAGTCGTATCTGTACATGTTCAAAGATCTGAGCAGGCAGCACAGACTATTTGGCTCTTAATTGATTCTTTTGTTCACCGCAATCCCCATCAGCATGAGGCTGAGCCTCCATTATTGACCAAGAAAAGAAGGAGAGATGGAGAAATGGACAGATAGAGCGTGAAGAGAGATAGTTAGGGATGGGGAGAGATAACGAGCAGGGCAAAGTACCCTGTAGGATTAGCAAAAAGGGTGGATAATAGGGAGCAAGTGTGACCGCAGATACAGTAGCCTATCAAGTGAGAGTGAAAAGTGGGGGGAGGACTGGAGATGAGTGAATCATACGCTGTAACTTATCCTCCCAGTTCACCAGAGACCAGAAACACTTTGGTTTATGGAAGCAGGCAGGCCAGGCTCCAGGTAGCCGCAGGGAGACGAGAGGGCATTTTTTCACGCTTGAGAGGGTCCTCGCTGTACCTAACTGGCCACACTGGCCACCAGTCCTGTACACTGGTCCCAGCTTGGTGCTTTGTCAATGTGCTGTGACTAATCCAGGAGGGGTCCCGCATTTTCTCTCACCCTAATTAAAAGAGGATTAGATGGGATGGAGCTCTAGGCCACTCCAACATGCAGAGCCACCACTGTCCCTTCGCTTTCCCGGGATAATCACACTTACTGGAATTGCCTGGATTTTCTGTGCAGGCCGCCACCTGAACTCCACCAACGGGTCTGTCACTGAGATAGTTGGTGTTAAGACTTTAGAGGCTTACAGATATAGATTGGTCAAAAAACAACAAAACACTGTAGCAATTCCCAAACTGGTGAAACTGGTATCAGCATGTATAGACTGCAAATCTGCTTTCAATGGTGTATTTCATAATTTATGAATAATAAGATAATATGAGTGTGATAAATAAGAATTATAAGTTAAATACTGATGGCTTTATATTCATATTTTTAACATAAAATGTGCATATAACATGGGAGTATCTTAAGTGATTTAAATTATAGTGGTCTGTTTATTTCATTTTTGAAGGTGCCCAGGTCGTAACATTTCCACAGTCTGATCGTGTCACTCCTCACAGTACCTTACATTAAACTGCAGTTTCTGTTTCAATAAATAAAAATGTAAACTAACATATAAACTAAAGAAAACAGCACAAGTTGAACTACAACTGAGTAAACAGGCATCAACCTACAAGCATGTGTCTTTCAGTTAACTAAAAGGCCTGACTGGTATGCTCATGGGCATTTTTTGCCCTGTGCGCACACTTAAAGGCAGCAGGCAGCCTGAGTGGGACCAGCCCTATAAGCAGCTGCAGACAGACTATACAGACACCAGTCATCACTATAGCTGGATTTCCAACTAAATACTTCCCATTTTCACACATGAAAGCTTCAAAATTCACAAGTGGGGTATTTACTGGTGTGTTTTATGTCGTAGAATGAAAGGGAAGAATCTCTTAAGCCTGTAACCACAGACCTTATTTGAGGCATCTAACTGAAAACCCATTTAAAAAACTTAATGACTTCAAGACAAGGGGAATCAAGAGTGCTTAAATGCTAGCTCACTTTATCAGGTTTCAAGACTCATTTCTGCGCCATTCTGTTGTCACTCCTATTACTAAGGTGCTCGTGGTGTTCTCAAGGCTATTTATTGATGCTTTAAATATGTCAGAGTCTTTGCTTTTGTTTTCTTTTTAGCTACTATAATGAAACACCATACATCTAGAGCTGTCCAACACGTCTTCTACTGTCACCCTCATAGATGTCTTTCTTATCGAGCCACTTTAAATCTTCAAAGCTTCACTTACTTACAAGTCAAGTAAAAAACCAAAAAGCAATTTTCTTATTTTCTCAAATTAGCTGTAAAGAAACAGGCCCGGCCCCAGATTGTTAGTTTGGAAATTTATTAATGGAAGCTGCTTTCAGCTGTTTACTAATTCTGCACAGTGGCCGAAAATAGCCAGCTGAGATTGGCTAGTTTAAAGTTCTGGCTAATTTAGACACCAGCTGCCGCAGAGAAGACAGCCCCACCGCACAGCAATGTTGGTATCTGGGGACGCCTTTAAAAATCGACCTCTAAGGCCCTGACCCCCACCCAGGACATTAGCTCAGAGACAGATGAAGACTACAGTCGTGTCAAGCTCATTGGCAACTTGAATTGCCAGTCAGATTTATTCTGGACATGATTATCCAGACTGCAGCACAAACCGAACATGGGAGAACACTTTTTTCAGTGTATCAATAAAGCTCCAAGCACTGGATAAATGTTTCTTGTGGAGGTATCATCTTCTTCATTAGCAGGAGAGGGGTGTCTCCAAGTAGTATATTATTGTTTTTAGCATAGTAAAAACTTTGATGACATTAACGTCAGGAACATTCTTATAAAGTTGACAAAATAATGTTGAATGAAAGTCCACGGGCTATTTAAGTGCTTGTACTTTAATGGAGTATTTCCATTTTATGCTACTTTACATTTCCAAGAATGTTAGTAAACATGAACAACTTTCTCCCAAATCCACAACAACAACAATTTGCTACAACTCAAATTTGTCATGTCATCAAGCATTAAGTGTGGAGCTGCTCCATAGAAAATGAATGGTGAAAGATGTTCTCAGTGACACAGAGAGCACCCAGGGGAGCGCTCTGAGTATATGGGTACATTTTCTGATCCAGATCTGAGAACACTTCAATATGATACAGCTTATTTGTGTATGAATCAGGCTCCCATTCATTATCTATGGAGCAGCTCTAGGCTTTACACCCTTACACATCACAAGTTTGACACTAGGGTGTGTCCACATAGCAGCAGAAGCAGTGGCAGGGTGCTGGGAAGTGCTTCATTCCAGCTTCCTAATAAAACATTCCCACGCTTTTTTTTAATGACGTGCTCTGCGTGGGTATTTTTCAGGACAACAATAGCTTCTTTTTTTTGTTAACTGTTTCTCATGGGTCTTTCAGTTTTTACAGAACTTAACACAGGAACACTTTCAGGGTCCCTAGGTCATAATTGTCATACTATGATAGAGACATGCAAGCATTTAACTTTGCAGAATCAGTTGTTTACAAGGGGGGTTAAAGGCAGCATTCACAAAAGTAAACTTTATAGGGTTCCCACATCCTAGAGAACAGGCCAGTTTTGCTCCCAAGTGAATATCTGATCTTCTCTAAGCTCAAAGACATTAAAAGGTCTCTAATCCAGCGTCTATAGTGGAGTGTGAGGGGATTTCCTGTTTAGCACAATAACCCCTCTTGCGGTAAGTGAGCTCACTGGTAAAACTCCAAATAGAGCAATGCATGGAGTATGACAACAATATCTTGACACTAAAATGAGCTAAGTAGCTAATATGACGCTACATTAACAGAAGGTTTCCCATCTTCAAAATGTTTATAAGTATGGGTCAAAGTTTCTCCCATCAAGTCTGTTTTAGATCCCAATTTTTGCATGGGAAGTGGCGTACGCCTCTTTCAGGCCTCAGTATATGCGTACGCAATGTTTGATAATGAGACCCCTAGTTTCTGCCTTTGACAGAGAGTAGCTCATGTTCACAAATATTGATTGAACTTTTCTTGGCCATCGAAATATCATAATCCAATTCTTTATTTAGGAGGACCAGAGTACATGTTGGTAACTGTTGCACTTTGGTTGGTAAAATGTGATGTTTAGACAATGTACTATCTAGATAAGTAAGCTGCATTTGAAAAACTAATTTTGGCTTTTGCACGCAGAACATTGCAATGAATTTAGTGTATGAATATATTGTACTATTTTGTGGGCTGAGCTTCGTCCATTGGGTAAGACTCCCTCCTGCGTCACAGCACCTACAAGACACAACGCAGGGCAAACCCCATCAATGTAACAGGAGGAGCAGTGTAGGGACACAATCACTACCAGTAAACACAGAGCGACACTACCACCGTTACACATTTTATTTATCTCAAACCATGGATCGTTACGACGAAGAGGTTGCAATGAAAGAATCCAAGAGACGAGAGCGTCAACAAGGTAAGACTTAAATTACTGCATTAAACTTTGGACAGCTTTTCCAGAAAGGGCATAGTTCGTAGCAAAGCAAAAGTGAACATTGCTGCCAAGTTGTTTGACTCCTCCATTAATGGGACATAGTGTAGAAATGTAGGTCAACCTGTTGTTAAAATACCCAACGTCCTTTTTGGCAGTAAACGTTAGCTCATGATAGCTAACGTAAGCTAACGTAAATTAGCATGCTACAAGCTAATAGTAGTAACTACTGGCGTTCGATAACGTCCGTTGGTAGTAACGTGCCAGGTTTTATTGGACGGTTACCAACACGAAACATGTACTCATTAACGGTATAATATTATAAAAGTGGTTGTGTTTAATATTAACCTAGACACTTAATGATATGGCTGTGCAGCCAGTGGCTTTTTGTTTGAGGTTATGTTTATTGATAACGTTATTCCGGTAAGATAGCTGGGTAATACTGTTATCTGTTTGGAGGAAATCCGTTGACAACCTAAACTAACAAGTTAGCTTTTGTTTTTAGTGTTTGGGAATCGACAGATAATCTAGTAAGGAGCTGAAATCCATTGGATTTATCCTGAGTCACAGGGTGGGATCAGCGTGGAAAGCCCTATGGTGACCAGTATTGATTATCTGAGTGACGTCACGCAAAGCAGCATCAGTTCAGCTCAGTTATGGACATTATGGCCAATTGCTACCTTAACTTTAAATTATTTAAGTTTGTATACAATGCATCTGTTAGTTACTAACTATCAAGCTCTGACTAACTCCTCCACAGTTGCTGTAAGTCCTTCAGTGGCCTTCTGACATGTAACTTTGTCGTAGGTTCAGCCACACGTTATTTACATGATGTTGAAGGTAATGTTCTCATTCACTGGGTGGATGCATGTTATTATCTAACTTAAAGTGGACTAAATGCTGCAGGCAGGGCGGATGATGTGGCTGCTCTGTGTACAGTGTGTACAAAAGGGTGGAGGTGACATGAGAGAAACAGTATGTAGGATTTAATGGTGACCCTGCAGAAACTTCTCCCATGTGCCAAGCATGAACTCCCAGTTAGGATTCCTTCAGTGTTAATTGTTCAGGATGTTTCTTACCAGGAGCTGAGTTATCCACAGAGGTCCCCTCCTCTTCAGAACAAAATGACCCAGTGATTTATCCCATAAAACACTGAAAAGCATTTTCACGTAACAAATCAGCATTTCTATGACACTGGACGGGCCGAATTTCTAGCACCTGCTGAGGTGTAGTAGTTTGAATGTGTTTTAGAGTTAAAAATCTGTGTTTTCCTTAAGCTTCTCGTCACAGAGGGGTTGCTAACTATGGTGGTCGAAAATGTGAATGTTCCAATCTAGAGCCAGTGTTTGGCTTGTCCGTTCTGGGCTACTGTAGAAACATGGAAGTGCAACATGGAGATCTCCGTTGACAAAGACCCGCTCCCTATGCAGATATAAACAGCTCATTCTAAGCTAACAAAACATGATGGTTCATATGTTCAGAAAACATTATATTCTAATCTATTTCTGCCAATATGCTGCCCTAAATTCTACACACTGGACCTTTAAACCTACCTGACTAACCATACACGTAACAAAAGGTGGGTGCTCAGAGGTGGATGAAAGCTTCTCTGATGAATGATTGCATAGGAAATGTGTGTTCTTTGCAAGGGAATATTAAGAGCCACATCTGAAAGAAACTTGCTTTTAGAACAGCTGCTTGCAAATGTATTAAATTCAGTGTATATTAACATATTCTCACGGAGGATTTGAACCAGTTGAATTTATTTCAGTGCATTTATTTGTCTTCTTTCCCCCAGCTCTAGAGGAGCCAGACTCCGACATCGGCGCGTGTGGCTGGCTGTTGGTCGCGTGCTCTATTCTCCTCATGCTGCTTACTCTGCCCCTCTCCATATGGTGTTGCATTAAGGTGAGCCACAGGTCAAATCCAGTGTTTATTTTCCACCTTACAAGCAAAGCTAGCTGGTATTGTAAATTACCGAGGATGGCCTCCTCTGTTTACTCAGTGTTTTGAAAAATCTAGTGTTTGTACTGTAGGCTCATCCCCTATATCATGTGTATTTATTTAATGTTATTGTTTTGCATAAATTTAATTAAAAGGTATCCTCAGTGAGCGGGGTCATTGCTCTGTGCTTTTTCAACATTAGCCTCCAGAAGCACATTTCAGTATCCACTTCCATCTGCAGAATGTCAAATAAGAGAAAGAACAGACTCATATATAAGCCATTTATGTGGTTTGTCTCTGTACACAGATTGTGAAGGAGTACGAGCGAGCCATTATCTTTCGCCTGGGGCGTATTTTGCGAGGAGGAGCCAAAGGTCCAGGTCAGAAATGTTTTTATACACCAGCATGTATTTTTTACTCCCTCAACACTCTCAGTTCTATTATTGAAATGTACTTCAAACGTGGTCCCAGTGTGTGTTTGTCCTTCTGGGTTATCTTACAGTCATCTTCATCACTTAGTTAAAACGTGTTGTCTTGACGTTTGTTTATAAGCCCAGCTGTTGCATTGGACAGTGTGAGCCCAAACACAACCCCAGTTTGGTTCAGAGTCTAGGAGATGCTGTAAATTGCATGAAAGTAAGGCTTGAACATCTAACTTCTTTATGCTCTAACATCTGCTTTATAGAGAAACAGCTTTATAAAAGTAAAATATCTTCTTATCATCAGTTGTTTCACAACTTGAGGTTCAAGTTCTCTGGTTTCCTTAAATGTTAAGTTGCATTGCTTTCTACCATGTTGTGGAGATTGCAGGCCTTCTGTTTTTCTATCATATTAATTAGTTTTTTGATACAGTCACATAATCTGAGTGCATTAATTATTCATTGTTCAACCATTTGTAATGGGAAGATGATGCCATAGAACTTAAGTGGGGAATCAGGACTATAAGGTCACATGAAACAAATCTGTACATCTCATTGGTCCTTGGTGTTAAATGCAGTCAATTCAATTCAACGTTCAGCTCCACACTTTAGCACACTGCTCCCTCCGGCCAAACAGTGACAGCCTTTACTACGCAGATTCATCAGCAGACACTTGGTATTTTCCCTGGAGATGCTTTCAAGCCTTTACTGTGGCCAGTTCTCTCTGGCGTCGAAGGCTTTTTGTCTTTAGTCTTCAGTGGTGAGGCACATGATTGGTTGGATTGTGGTCGTTTGATGGACTTGGACAGTCTTTCCATTATTTGGCCTTAAAAACTCTATGGCGTCTGCCTTGTTAGTATGTGTGGGATCATTGTCTTATTGGGGGAATTTTTTCTTAAAACGTCCAACATTTTCCACCCAATATGACTGTAGACATTCTAAAACATCATTAGAGCTGAAAGTCAGTGCTTAAATTGACTAGTTATTTAGTCTCGGTGTTACTGTGCAAAGCCAAACTATAGTAAAGGTGCCACAATACATAAATGCTCTGCTGTACTTTAGAGGGCCTATACTATTAGAGTCTGGGGGCTTGTTCCTCTGGAAGAGGGTCAGTATTCTTTGTTGACTCTTTTGATTGTCAGTAGGCCTGTAATCACATATTTTAACTTCCAACCTCAAATTATATTGGTGGGCGTCTGCAAGGAATCTATATATCTTACATAATCTATACATAACTTTCATACATATTGTTGCACATATCAGTACTCATCAAATATGGTTTGTATATAATCCAAATCCTGTTGCCATCAGTGTTTTCAATTTGCGGGACGACCACTGCTCCACCCGGCTTGGCAAGAGGTGCTGGAAATATTAATGACTCCAAACTAACAGAAAAGATTTCTACACTCTTGAAACTATGACGTGTTTCATTTTACTCTGAGCATCCGGCTTATCAGGCCATTATCAGAGGACACTTCTGGTGGTATGAGGTATGGTTTGATGAAAGTCTGATAGACCGAAAGCTCAGAATAAAGTGAAACACTGCGTAGATCTGAGTGTGTGGAAATCTTTTCTCCCATGAAAGAGTGAGCCTTAAATACTGTTTGGAGAAACTGTTAAACAAGACTAGAGTCTAAAACCAGGCTAGCGGCTCTGTGAAGTACTCAGAACATCAGCATTGCAACAAGTCGTGACCATAGTCACATCTTAGTTTAGCATATTAGCATATTCATTTGTTACTTAGCTCCAAACACAGCTGAGGCTGATGAAAGTGTTATGAGTTTTGCAGGTACTTGGTCCTAAACCAAAGTATTTGACTGTGCTAAATTTCATGGCAGTCCATCCAGTAGTAGTTAAAATGTTCCACTGAAAACCACAAATGTCAACCTGCTGGTGGCAATAGAGGAGATCGTAAAGGATTAATCCTTATGCCCTGTGAATGTCTGTTTAAGAAAGAAAAAAAGCATAGGGCTGTGGCAGTGATGGAATTTCCCCTGTGGTGATTGACGGTGGCTCAACAGTCCAAAATGCAGTATTACTGCCGGTTTTTGTTGTTTCTGCAAATAACTTCATTGAGTGTACTGTATATAAGCTTTATTGACTATTGGGTATATTGTTGCTTTTTAAATGACAGTTTTAAAACAAATTAAATACTTGTTAAATACGCATTGTTAAATGCAGAACACAGAACGGCAATAAGCGCAATAAGACACTTTGGTTGCAATGATATGGAATATCCACAGAAGTAAAAATGTGGGCACAAGGTAGAATTCTTTCTCTGGATGAAGAGAAGGCTGAAAGACGTAGTAGGAGAGTTAGGACCCACCAGTCTGTGTGGGTTCAGTATCAGTTTCTCTCTATTGTTGTCGTTCAGTGATGTGATGGTTGGTCTCTGCCCCGACCCACCTCCAATGTGAGGGGACGGCTGTGTAAAAAGTGACAGTGATGACTGGCTGCAGCGTTTTACACAAACTTGAAAATCTTTCAACTCTCGGCAACCAGGAAAAAACAGCAAACGTGCAGCGTTCAGTCCAGAATATACACTGAGCGGCTCAGTTCCTGGCATTGGCAGCGTCGTGTAAATACTGGGTGCTCCCATGAAAAACAGAAAAAACATGAGTGTAGCAGTTGTGGTGGTTGCTTGCTATCTCCTGCGGTTGGCTTGTCAATTGCTGTTATCATGACAGCCCTATATGGCAACCCATGTAGCAGTTGTTGAGATATTTCAGTCTGGCATTGTCCTCTAGCTAAAACATTTGGTGGGAGCATAATGAAAGAAAGCATGGGAAGGATCACGTAAGGGGAGGGGCCTTTCTCTTCCTTCCCACCCATCCCCTTCCTGCTGGGCAAGCTGACAAATAGCAAGTTTTACAACGGTTTAAAACAAAAAACTATGATGGTCTAATAATGATGACAACAAGTTTTTACCAAGTGGCATGCACATACACAAGTTCACAGAGCCATATGTCTGGCAGAGCTACTGCATATGTGTCTGTTCAGGGTCTGAATGATTTCATTATTCTATTCTCAGTGATGTGATTTCTGTTTTGAAAGACAGTAGAGTTGTTTAAGTAAAAAATACAGACTCCCACGAGGGATAATTTGCGTGCATCTCATAACTCGCTGTCTTTTCATCTTTGATTTCTCGTTTTACGGGATCTAAAAACCTGGCAGTGTCCTCTCAAAATGCTGAAATGTGACTCCTCGGAGTGCCAGGGGACTCCATTGATGACGGTGTGGAGTAATTATAGCTCTCTGCCAGCAAACTTAACATTCCTTAGGAGCCAATGCCAAAGTTGAATTTAGCATTTGGTTTCCCATAATGCCACTCACACTCATAATCTGGTTCTTTCTCCATCTACAACAGCTGTTATACAACAGTGACTGTATATTTAGTTTGAAAAAGGCTTGCGGCGATGGTTTGTCATAAAATGAAAAGGCTGTGTTTGTGGAACATTCTGCATCTGTATACACTTCTGCCACGAACAGAGGTATTTATTGGAAGCAGACCCTTTTTCGTAATGCTAATCTGTGGAATTTTCCACTCAGTCACGTGATGGTTCACAGAGTCTGTGTGAGAGCAACTGAGGTCTCTTTACCTGTCTGACAGGATCTATAATCATTGAGAAGGCTGTAAATGTCAAGGAAATTGAATGAAGATACTGCTGCTGTTTCCCTTTCCTCTGCTGAACAGATGGCTGTGATCTCACCATTTAAAACACAATATCCTGACAGGAAATGCAGCCCAGTAGTCTCTCACTGGTGTGGCATTAATGTTTGCTAAATGGTTGCACACCTAGCACATGTCTGTTTCACTCAGGCACATGCCACGCATTGTTTAATGCACTAATTCAGTCATTGTGACTTGAAACGGGCTTATGAAAGCTGCAAATATCCACAGCTTTGCCTCGCTGTCAGCACAGCTGCAGCCTTATAAAGAGAGCTCGACTTGGCCTCCTGCCAGAATTTCATTCATCCCGGTGTTTTCAAACATTTGTGAAGACGCTTCCTCATTATTGTGTTTACAGTGGCTTTAGTCTTTGTTAAAAACTATTTGCATTCTTGTGATTCCACAGGGCTGTTCTTCATCTTGCCATGCACTGACAGCTTTATTAATGTGGACATGCGCACCATCACCTTCGACATCCCTCCGCAAGAGGTATGACACGCACACTTCCAATTACATTAAACAAACACTTTGTCACATTCACCAAAAATCAAAGGACATCAAAATAAATGTGCAGACTCTTTGAAACAAAAATCACTTGAGCATTTTCCCCGTCGCATCACCAAACAGTTTGTACCTTTAATTTCCTAAAATGTGTGTTCCATCACAGGTTTTGACTAAAGACTCTGTGACAGTGAGTGTCGATGGTGTGGTGTACTACCGGGTCCAGAATGCTACCCTGGCTGTGGCTAACATCACCAATGCAGATGCTGCTACCCGGCTGTTGGCCCAGACCACCCTGAGGAACGTCCTGGGCACCAAGAACCTGGCAGAGATTCTGTCTGACCGTGAGGAAATCGCACACAGTATGCAGGTACAGCACAGTAGCTGTTATACACACTGTTAGCTGGCACTGTCATTCAATACAACATGCTAGCACTAACATGTTTGCCTGAACTACCAGTCTTGAATCAGTTCAGATTTGACTTTTTGAATTCATGACAGATCTAGTTCCTCGTGTGGTAGGCTGGCGTTTTGATAAGAGTAGGTATCTTATCTGTCATACGAGGCATGTTACCCCTTTTTGTACATTCAAATACAGCTGTCAGCTCTTGTGTTTGGTATGACCCTTAAGCCCCGTTTCCACTGAGCAGTACAGTTAAGTTCAGTTCAGTTTAGTTCAGTACGCATTTTTTTTCTGTTTCGACTGTGAAAAGTTGTGGATGGTACCAATGGAGTGGATGGAGTTTTTGTGGATATTTCAGTTAACCTGTGAAGGAAAGTATTTATTCATTTTAGTTGTAAAAATTAATATAAATTCTATGGTATGTAATAATAACATTAGTAATTTGAATGAGGATATTTTCAATGTCTTGTAGTATCACTTGGGCTGACCTTCCCTGTACAATACAGTACAGTTTTTTGTCACATTAGGTGTACTGTGTACTAAATTATTGCTGTAATGCGAGACTTTTTTCGTCCTTTTTGGTCATTCTGAGTACCAGTACGTGACGGCAAGTATCAGCACTGGGACTGGCTTGTCTGGTTTTTACGGTGCTGCTCTGTCTTGTCTGTCCCTGTGCTGTCAGTGCCCTCTTTTCACACCACACTGTTATCACTTTCTAAATTTCTTTTTCATTGCGTGAGAAATGCAGAAAACAAACGATGTAGTCAGTAAAAATAAATGAAGGCAATAATATGAGACTCCAATAACACAGCCTGACTGCAGAGAAAACAGAATGCAGGATTACCGTGCCACCTTGCTCAGAGCCACTTTGCCTGAACCCGGTGTCACTTAAGCTAACAAACTGCAGTTAAAGTGTGTATCCGCTGTAAATTTGGAAAACATTAGGTAGTCTTGTGTTCCATGTAGAGCGCAGCTGTTGCTTTGCTGTAGAGTTCAATTATTTATTTATTCATTAAACTTTTACTTCCAGTTTAAGCTCGGCTTCTGTAAATGATTAGAGATTTATCTGTGACGCACACACAGTGACAAGGTTTGTCAGTCGGAAACTCTTTGATTTCAGATCTACTGTATGTGTTCAGTGTTAGAGAACACTAATTGGTCTTACATTGATGTGGAAATTAGTATTTACTATCCCCACTGAAACACAATAAAAACACAATTTAAAACAGTTAAACCTCTTCTTCCGCCAGGGGTTTGCACATGGCAAAGAGTGCATCGCCGCCATTATCAGCCACAGGGTGGGGTTGAACTGATCGGCCATTTGGACATCAGCATCTGTTTGAAATTATCTCTCTGTTTCAGACTACTGGGGAAGTAATATAATAATTTAATTTCTTAAATGGCAGGACCTGTGGACCAACAGTGATTCCTCTGCTGCAGCACTGAACGCCTCTATCAAATCACTGTATAATAGTTGCAAAGTCATTGATGGCATAAACATAAACACAGTCGCCTTTATAGACAAACCCATCAAGCGTGCAGCACAGAGCGTAGCCTCAAATGTTTAATTTTTGCTTTCACAGTAGGAGGCTTTGTCTGATTCGATTAAATACAACAAGAACAAAGCTCCTTTCTGCAACAGCACCACTGTACTAAGAACAGACACCAGTCTGTTTTTATGCGTACATAATGTTGATCTGAAAACATCCTGCATGGAATATTTGATACATGAAAGTGACAATAAGTAATGTGTTTCTTGCTCATCAGTGCTTGTTGTTCACAAAATAACTGTAAGTGTAAAATGGCTGCAGTACTGTGATGTTTGTCGCAGTTGCAGTGATGTATATGTAATTTTAGGATTGTGTGTTACTGTGACTTTTTTTCCAGCTGTGATTTAAATGTAATTTCTTTCTGTAAGACAGGAATATGTGCTCAGGTTGAGCTCCATCTGCTGGACAAATTGAAAAATGCAAGATAGTTGGCTTTGAAAGAGGAGAGTGTTTTGGGTTTGGCCTTTGAGAAAAGGAACTCACTGTGTCATGACATGTTGCCAATTTCTGTCCAACACTTGTCTCTGTCTTCTTCAGTCCACTCTGGATGATGCCACCGATGACTGGGGGATCAAGGTGGAGCGGGTGGAGATCAAAGACGTCAAGCTGCCCCTTCAGCTCCAGAGAGCAATGGCTGCCGAGGCTGAGGCCACCCGTGAGGCGAGAGCCAAGGTAAGGAGTAGATATTGAATACCTCTGAATATTGGTATTGATTTCACACAGACGTCCCTCACCCTCCGTCTCCTGTTTTCTTCTCAAGGTGATCGCAGCAGAGGGTGAGATGAACGCATCACGGGCGCTCAAGGAGGCCTCCCTTGTGATTGCCGAGTCTCCCTCCGCCCTGCAGCTGCGTTACCTCCAGACCCTCAACACCATCGCGGCCGAGAAGAACTCCACCATCATTTTCCCACTGCCGCTGGAGATGATGCAGGGCTTTATCAAACAATGAGGAGTCTCTAAACACGTCATTCGCATGTACACAATCACACATCTTAACATACACACTCACATTAAGGCCTCTGTGTTTAGTAAGCATGTCTGTCTGTACTATCAGTGCCAAGTAGTGCTCGTGGCTTCTGATGCACCAAGCTGTCCTTGAAGGACTAACAGTTGGTGTTAGTCACTACAACAGCTTTTTATCGCCTTGCCATTGTTGCATTCAAACACACCACGAAGAAAGTAGCTCTGAACACTCTGCACCTGCGTGAGAGGAAATAACTCCACACCAGGAGGGAGCAGCAGTCTGCAAATCACAATCTAGAAAATAACTTTTATTCTGCAGTTTTATTTGTCTTTGTTTGTGCTACAAATGTAGAAATCTGGCGAGGTTCCCTGACTGTAGCCCTCATCATCTGTTGTACAAACATGTTAAAGGAAAGTGCCTGCTGGATATGTGGCCTTACACCTACACACACACACACACACACACACACACACACACACACACACACACACACACACACACACACGCATTTCTTTTCATATACATCTAATGTCTCCTGATACTGTGGCAACACTGCATCCACTGCCACTATTAATGTGCTCTGATCAGTTTATATTTAAGTGTTTTCCTGATATGGTGACTCTTTTGGCCAATCCACAAAACCGTACTGCTTTTTTTAAATGTTAGCTGTGCCATTTAAAGTTTTTACTGAATTTGAATACAAATCTCATTCCAACCTCAGCACCAAGCTTACACTGTATGTACACCGCACAGCAGTGATACTAAAATTACAGCCTGCGTTAGGGAGCCGGGCAGCCTGCCGACCATTTTTTAATTCAAGATGACAACAAGTAGATCCACACTGGGAATTTTTGTGTACTTTAAATGTTAATATGGTGCTAGAGTACATAAAAAAACATAAAAATAGACATTACTCCAAAAAAAAGTGCGTGCCAAGGAGAATCCTTTCCAACAGAGGTCTGGGCTAAACCCTGAATGTCCTCGAATCTATGAAACACCTCTGTACACCTGACCTGTGAAGGGGCTGCTGCAACTGGATTGGCAAAAATGAGTAAGCCAGCAAATATGACAATGTTGAAAACAGGCAAATAATTCATCATATGAAAATATTGATATTTGCTTTTTAACTGGCCCCTGGCTTCCTGTCATTTTGCTGAAGTGTCCCCCGAGTATCCCTGCTGTACAGTATACTGTTGTACTTAACCTGCTCTGCTCCCGACTGTTAGTGGCACAGTGAGAGAAAGAAATGCTGGTATAACGATCCTCTTAGCTTTTTTAGATGCATGAGACGGATCCATGCAAAAGCTGCAGTGCTGTAATCTCGGTAGATCATGTTTGGTTTGCTGTATCACAATACTAACCGTCAAAAGAGGTAGGCAGTAATCTTCTAATTACCTCCTGGGCATGTAGGGATCAGAGTGAAGTTAATAACACAGAAACGCACACTTTAAACACCATTTCTCCTGTTGCCATGACTTTTGTCTCAGATGACATCAAACCTTGAATATGTTACTTGTGTATAGTTACAGTGTGCTTTTATCCATACATATGTTACGTGTGAGAAAGAGGACAAAATATGAGCTAAACCTCAGATCGCCATGGAGTTGACTGTCTAAAACGAACACACATTTGGGAGTTGTTCCTGTTATTTTGTCCACCTCCTTTCTGGCTTTACTGCTCAGGAGAAGCTGGGATTGTTAGCAAGAAACTTATCGCAAACCTTTTAGCCAAAAGCCTTAACTTACTGCCATCGATTCATTTTAACCTCACGTTTCTATGCACTCGCTTAAAAAACAATTAGGTAAATAAAATCCCTTAGTTGTTTTTATTTAGACAGTATATTTAACAGTATTTTATCACATGTGCTTTCCAGTATAAACAAGCCAAATAATTAAACATCTTTGTATCTATCTGTATTTAAACTGACTCTATTTTCCCTCCTTTTGGCATATAAAGGACAGAAATGTTGGTAAATTCAGTATCTACAGTAGTGTGTGTGTCTGCATATACAGTATGTGTACACTGTAGTTGTAGTCCTGTGAAGTTTATTATAGTTTTGCAGTGACTCGACGTGGTTTCAGGTTTGTAACGTCTGAATCCAGGTTTCAAGTTCACGATAGATTTTTTTGTTGCATGACTTAAGCTACTGTCTGTATATTTGGGTCGCTACAACAAAGAGTGTTTTATTTTGAGTTCGGAGAAAGTTACGCTAAGTTGGGTTTGAACTGTGTTACAGAAAGAAGAGAGGCGGTTGCTGCTGATCACCGAGCAGCGACCAAGCAATGTTCCACTTTTTCACGGCGCCAGCTGTGATCAGAGAATGATTGTTTTTATAACACGCTCCTGTCATCTCTTAGCCTTTACTTAAGAAAAACTCTGTTCACTAAACTTCAGTCCTATTTCTTAAGTGGTACTGATGTTTCTTTGTTAATACATAAATGTTACATTATTTTTTCATTTTTTCAGAATTTATGGTTGTTAGTTTTTGCAGCCAACAAATATTTTTTGTACTGTTTGCTAATGTTTGATATAGCTCTATCTTGACATAATACAAATATATCAAAACCTAAAATAAAGACGCTATCAAAAAGCATTTTTGTCTGTGGATTTTTTAACTGCTCTGTTGGTTGTTCAGTCCAAAATGTTTCCCCACTCTTTTGGCGACCTCAGTTTCTGCCCTTGGAGGCTGATATTTGGCATAGAGGTCAGGTGTGTATATGTGTGTGAAGCAAGCAGCAACCTCTAGGGCTTAGAATGAAGCCAATGTGGAAGTGCCAAAAACTGCAGTTCATCGAATGGCCACTTGGGGGTGGCTCCAAAAGCAAGTCATCCCTACAGATTTCCGTGTTGAAATGCCCAACTTTACAGAAGAAAGAAACTTGTTTACAGCCTGGTCCAAAAACTCTCTCTATAGCCAATATCTCCATAACTAATTTCAACATTCAGTGGGAGTGGCCTTAAACAGAAACGTGTATACCTTCATTTTGCCAGTGTCCCCTTTCATACGTCGCAAACTTGTTGTCATGGGGAGGCTTTACTGTACTAGTGACAAGTGTGTGAACAGACTATGTAAGATAATGGTTGCAGCTACAGTGACGTCACACACTGGTTTGCGGACTGCCGTTTTCAAACCTCGAGTTTGACATTCAGTTCAATTTTCGACCATCACCATCTTGGTGTTTTGGAGCCAGAGGCGACCACATCTGGTAGAGAGGGTGGAGCTGGCTTATAGACTATGGTGATTCCTCACAGACAGTGTGTCCCTCAAGCAGGCACGCCCTCAAATAACTTTACCTTTATTATGTTTTATATTTTATTTCTCTGGGAAGCACTTTGAACTGCCCTGGTGTGAACGGTGGCCGCTTGTGTGTGAATCATAAAGTGTACATAAAGATGGATGACGCATCCTCACTTCCTCCCACTGTTCAATAATAAAGCCAAAATATTCTGGATGCAGCTGTTGCCCTCTTGTGCTGGTGACATCATTTGCAGCCAGGGTCCATGAAGTAGCAATCTCTTCTGTAACGTGTTCCCACTCATACACCTGTATGACCAATAAAGCAGCTGTGGCTCAGAGGTAGAGGAGGTCGTTCACTATCAGAAGATAAGCAGTTCAATTCCTGGCTCCTCCAATCTGCATGTGGAAGTATCCTTGAGAAAGATACTGAACCCCAAATTGCTCCCATTGGTGTGAGTGCATGTGAATGGTTACTGAGTTGCAAGTGGAACCTTGTATGGTACCCTCGGCCACCAGTGTATGAATGGGTGAATGTGACATGTAGTGTGTAAGTGCTTTGAGTGGTAAGAAGACTAGATGGGCGCTGTACACGTACAGGTCCATTTACCATAAAGCAGCGCCACTGATCTCATGCACACAGACACCCTTTTTTACAGCTTCAAATAATGAATTAAGATCAAACATATCAGAAAAAGAAACACAAAAACACATTGATGTAAAAACTACCTAACTGACAGAAATTATCTGTAGGAAAAATTAATTTATAATGTGCACTTTGACTTTTTAGTTTGGCCCATGTTCCCTCTGCTAACATGGAGCTATACTGCAGCCAGCCACCAGGGGGTGATAGAGGTGTTTTGTCATCTATCTTTATGCGCTACCACAATATCTGACTTGTATTCTCTCAGATCAGTGTTGCGAGTACGTAAAAGCAGAGACAAGAAACACCCCACGTTTAATTTGGTTTTATTGAAATGATAACAAGGCTTAGGGAAACCTTTTGAAAGTGTCACAGAAGATGTAACTGGTTTGTAAAGCAGCAAAGCGTTGGCTCCCCATGTAAAGTTGGCTATTGCAGTGTCACACAAGCTCTCCTGGCTGTGAATCTGGAACTTATAAAACAATAAATATAAGAGGCTTCTAAACTGAAGGTGCAAACGACGTCTCTATAAAGGCATCCTTGGAGTGGAACAGTAACTTTAAAAAACAGCAGGTTTACTGTAAACTAGAGGAAAAAAGATTAAGGCATTGGTTGTATTGCTGTTTATAAGCAGTGTTTTCTTGGCAGTGAGTTTTCCAATGTTGCAGCACACCAAGACTTCTCGTTACATTTCACTAGTGAACAGGTTTTATCGTCAACATATAAAATAAATGTGAAAAACTGACTTGGATAAAAGTAGCGGAGTGTATTTAGCACAAACCCTACAGGAAGCCTGAGTATCTGTTAAAGCTCTATTGCTATTGGCTGAGACTAAATTAAAACACCGCCTCGCCGACCTGTGTCCCTCACAACACAACACAAAGTAAAAAAAGTTTTGGGGGAGTATAGTGGCAGCTAAAAAAGTCTTATGATTGGAGCTCAGTGCTTGTAGCGGAGCAGCGGGGTCAAAGGTCAGGGCTGATGGGGAGGGATGAAGAGAGGAAGAGTCAGGGGAGATCTCACAGCTCCAGATCAGCCATAGCACGCTCCAGGGGGTCGCTGGTCCAGTACTCGTGGTCCCAGCCCAGGAACCAGCCGGTGAAGGTGGGCGGCTCGAAGCTTTGCTTGATCTTGACGATGGGCGTCCGGGGGTCTCTGTTGGCGGGATCTGTCTCGATGTAACGGACCGCTGAGGAAGACAAGGAAAGGCTTGAATTTAAAGACGTGCAAACTTATGAGCTATCTCAGTAAGTGACCTCGAAACACGTTTAATAATCTAATGCACATATTGTGTTTGACAAAATTATTGGAAGAAGGCAATGAATAACAAAAGGAGAAATGATCATAAAAATGAGCAAGAAGTTAATTAAAAAGAGAAAATTAAAAAACAAGAAAATTAATTTAAAGAAAAGAAAAAGAAGAGTTAACAACAAACAACTAAGGAAGTGACCTAGATATATTTAAAAATAAAATAATAATAATTATTGACATATATGTAATTTTTCCCTAGCTTTTTTATTTTTCCCAATTTAAAAAAAAATACATTTCTAAATCTATTTTATTTTTTTTGCAATCTGTGGAACATTTCTCAGCAAATTTCTTATTGCCCTTTTCCCCCATTTTTTTTTTGAAAGAAATCTAACCAATTCACTCAGGGTTCAAAGGTTTAAATATTTGCGAAAGGCGTCTGAAAGCAGCACAAGAAAAGTGATGTCGCTCCAGGTTTCAAAGGGTGAAACTATCAAAGCCAGACTCCAATGACAAACACAGTAATTTTACCTCACTGAACACAGGAGCTGCTGGTCAGCTTCTGCCTTGATCAGTTAGTGTGTTTGATTTCTTGTGTGACTTTGGTGTTTCAAAGGATCAGTTCAGATTCTTCAAATTCACATGATAACACACACAAACTAATTGATGAAGCTAGTGGTAGATTAGCAGCTCCTGTGAGGTAGAATTACTGTTTTTGTCAGTGGAGTTTGGCTTTGAAGTTCCCAATAAGAAAGGTCTGTCTGTTTAAGAAGTACTTAGCCTACTACTGGAAAATGAGGCTTGTATTAGTTGTGTGAGACTTATTGTTAAATGCAGTCACCTGTGACTTCAAGACTTTTCTCATATATATCATATCTTAATTATATGTTGAGCTATTTTCCGAGATGTCCTTACCAGACTTCATGGCTTCAGTCTTCTCTTCCTCTTGGGCCTCATTTCCGATCCAGACAAACACCTAAAAATGGGAGTTTTATGTTAAAAATTAAACTCTACGTATCTGTTTCTTTCATCACAGTGACTCTGAATCTCTGTCTTTCTTTACCTGCTCCCAGGTGTCCAGGATCATGACATCATCAGTGGCGAGGTCGTCCTGGGTCATCTCCCCGGGTACCTCCTCAATCTGAAGAGAAGAGAAGGATTTAGTGGAGCTGTGAGTGCTGCAGATTATCCAGAGTAAGCGCCAGGACATTATTTCTGGAAAGGCAAATTCTCAAGCACTCAGCAGTGTTTATCTCAAACTCCAACTGTCTCAGTGCCGTTTACCAGACGGGTTCACTGCTGTGTAATGATCGTTTAAAGCAGTGCAGCAGCAGAGGAAGCTCAAACCAAAGACTTACGATGAAGTTTCCAGTCTTGTTGGAGCAGGCGAAGAGTCTGGGAGGGTGAGCGTCCATCTTGTCCTTGAGTCTGGTGGAGGTGCGATATTCTGTCTTTCCTCCCAGAGCTTCCCAGAACTGATCTGTGAAAAGGACAGAAACACAAGTTGTTACAGTAAGAAGGCATATGAACATCTGAGGGGCTTCAAGCAATAGTTGAAGCTTAGCTAAGCATCAAGACTGGAAACAGCTAGTCTGGCTTTGTCAGAAGGGTTAACAGAAATGTCTACCAGAACTAAAGCTCAATTATGAACAAATTGCATCTCCATTGTATAAAAAGAATACATTGTGGTTTTTGGGAGGCATGTGCTTGATTATTTTAAAGCTAGCCAGCTGATAATTAAGTTAGCTTAGCACAGAACAGCGGTGACATTATCTTCTCCCCTAACTCTCAGCAAGAAAGCAGATATTTGTTAGCATATTTCCCAAAATGTCAAACTATCGCCTCAAAGCCACATTCATGGATGTTTTGGCCACTTAGGGCCAGAAGAACAAGTTGACACTGACAAAATGCCACCGTATAAAGTTGGTATGGCTAACTCACTAGCAGACACTTCTCATCATGTGTATGTGCACGCTTCCTTCTGCGTAGTGGTATGATTTGTGGATGTTGTTTGTAGGGCCGCTCCCTAATAGTCGACCAAACATTAGTTGACCAGAAAGGTCATTAGTCGGCAAGATTTCATTGGTCGCTTAGTCACAGAAAAAAAAAAAACAAACTTGAAACTCTATTAGGAGCTGCACCTTGTCAAAATAAATCAAAACCTGTATGACTGGACCGTGGGGGACTTTAATTTGAAAGGACAGACAGAGGAAGTGTCCACGCTCAGCAGTCAGACAGGAGTCAGGTTACTTTCCAGGGCTGGTACCTGCGGTTATTCCACAGGCTAGTTAATAACATGTCGGGCAGGAAATCCAAAGTGTGGGATCATTTTGAGAAGGTGAAGGACGAACCCAAGGTGATATGTAAACTCATCTTCATTGGTCGACTACAAACATGACGTATCATCTGAAACATGGAAGTAGCTACATGCCCATTAGCCCACAGCGTCATTAACAGGCGGCTCGCTCAGTGTGTGACGTGCACTTGTAGATAAAATATAGGCCTATATTAATGAAGGTTCATTAGTACGGTTTTGTATTTCTCTGTAATGTAGCACAGTGTTAACAATGTTACTGATACTATTCTTTCTCACACCTTCAACTCAAACCATTGTGTTGCCCCGCCCAAAATATATCATTTAATAATTAAATTAATATTGTAAACATGCGGGCGACTAGTCGACTAATGGCCCTAAATGACGACTATTAGCCGACTACCCCTTTAAAGAAGTACAAAATGTCCCGTTTTTTAATCAGTATGACTCATGATGTGTACAATAGTAAGTGTCAGAGGTAACACACTGTTTTACACACCACTTTCCCTGAAACAAAACCAACATGTTTCATTATCCTGCATGAATCTTAAATAGGAAAGGTTATAATCTAGACAGACATAAACTGTTGAATTTCTGCTCTGTTGTCTGGAGCAGCCCTCGACTGAGCTCAGTCCTCAGAAGCAGGGTGTATATAAAAAATTGACTCTGTTATGTTTTAGCCCGAGGTATTCTATTTGAAATTGTTAGCAGAGAATCCAGTTTCTTCTTGAGCCTTGAAAGCAAATCACAAGATTACTGATAACATCTAAAGGGCTGATGTAATCAGGCCTGCTTTGTTTTAATATAGATGAACACAAGCACTTGCTTTAGCTGAGATACAAGATGAAAACTATTTAACTTCACATTAAAGCAGCTTGACTGCGGTTTGTAGCCGCCACAGGAGCACGCTAACTGTTTTTGGGTTTCAGTTTGACCCAGAAGCACAAAAGAAAAAGAGAAATTGTTATTCTGTGTTCATGGTGCTTCCTCACCAGTCTCTCCTCCCTCAGACAGCTCAGAGGCCGACACTCCCAGGATGTCACACAGCTGCTGAGCTCCCTGCTTCTCTGTGTCACTGGCACCCACTCCCACCCACGTGAAGGAGCCACCAGGGGTCACCAGAATAAAGGCGTCGTTGGAGTTCAGGTTGGAGGACGCTGCATCAAGCTACATAGAAGCAGAGATATTGTAAGTTAAAATGTGCAGAACATACATGTAATATAATGGCATAAAGAAATCAACTAATGGAGTGAGATGACTTTATAGAATGGATAGGCTCATTAATGTCCCAAAACAACCGGACACTATGGTTTTAGCAAACAATGCTCAAACAGGAGGAAATAGTGCATTTGCTGGGGACTATTTTCAGCTGCGGATTAATACACATTTGGTTCTCCCCAGTGAGTATTTACAGCAGCAGGATGGGTGTGTGTTCATGATAACGAAGGAACATGTCTCTCAGTGTAACAGTGTGGCTCACTGATAGGTTTTTAATAGTTTGTGGAGCTCTGTACTGCACATACGCCAACCTGCTTGTTTTCTCGCTGTCTTGACTGTACAACAATTATTACATTAATTGGACTGCTGCGATACTCTTGTCAGTATCCTAATTTATTCTAACTTACACTACCCTTACAGGTATATTTAACATATGATGCACATATTAAACTTACTTGTCTTTCTTGTTTTTCTATTTCTATATTGTGCTGTACATTTTTGCATCAGGCACATATTTTTTATATTTTTACATACTTTACATACTTTTTTATTTTTACATAGTTACCATAACGCACTTTTTCATTTTTACATGTTTAGCATAACACACTTATTTTTATATTTTTAAATACATACCATAATTAACATAATTTTTATATATTTTACAGACTTAACATGATGCACATATTTTTTTTTTACATACGTAGCATGACACACTTATTTTTATAATTTTACATACTTACCATAATTAACATATTTTTAAATTTTTACATAATGCACTCTTTTTTACATTTTTACTTACTGACATAATGCACTTTTTATATATATATATTTTTTTTTACAGTCAAAGCATAATGTACATATTTTTATATTTTTACATTCTTAGCATAATTCACATATTTTTATATTTTTACATTATTAAAATGCACATATTTTTGTATTTTTACTTATTAACATAATGCCCATATTTTTGTATTTGTACTGATTAACATAATGCACATATTTTTGTATTTTTACTTATTAACATAATGCACATATTTCGTATTTTTACATATTCCGGATTTTTACTTATTAACATAATGCACATATTTTTTTATATTTTTATATACTTAGCATAATGCACATATTTTTATATTTTTGCATATTAACATGATGCAGATTTTTTTTTACACACTTGGCACAACACACTTATTTCTATATTTTTTTGCATATTAACATAATGCACATATTTTTATATTTTTACATATTAACATGATGCACATGTTTTCTTTTTTTACATACTTAGAATAACATTTCTATATTTTTTTTTACATATTTAGCATAATGCACATATTTTTATATTTTTACATATTAACATGATGCATTTATTTTTATATTTATGATTTATATATATGTGTGCAACTATAAAATATATCAATTTCATCCCAGGGATCAATAAAGTATTTCTGTATCTGTATCTACGGTACGTCAGTGTTATGTATTCACTTGAGAAAAAACAAACTGTCCTGCTTTTCCGAATCAATGAGATTATTATATCAGAATTTTTAGAAAATTGTTTGTGGAAAACTAAAGTCTGCTCTGTTTGTCTCAATTAGAGTATATCTTTACGTCAGAGAAACTGAATTTCTTCCATAATAAACTTTTCTAAGAATTCTAATAATCTTGTTAACTCTGAAGTGAATCCATTATGCTCTCTTACTGTGGCACACATGAATCAGATATATCAGGCTTTGTGCACACACACAGTACATGTTTGTAGGATCATTTCATTGTTGGATTTGGTCTTTTCATCATTTGTTGACTTTGAGAACTTTGAATATCACCAGTCTGATCATTTAAAATCACCTGTGTCTGTGTTAAAGTCAGAGAGTGAATGATGTATGTTCTCTTACCTCCACAGCTCGGGTGTGTCCTGCAGAGTTGGAGCGCACCTGGAAGAGTCGAGTCTCTGCGGGAGCGGACTGACCTCCTTCTCTGGACGTTCCTCCCTTGTACACCACCATGGGCTGTCCTCCAAACAGACTCATCAGATGGGCTGGCTCTTTGCCCTGCATCACCCTCACCTGGTGCACAGACAGCAAAATAAAAAAAAACAGCAAAACTCAAGGATGATAATTTGTTTTTTATAGTACTTCGATATGCCTCATGCATTTATCCTGAGATGATGCGACCAAATCACATCAGACAGATCTTCCTTTGTTGTGCAATCCCAACTACAGACACAAGATGGCAGCACGGAGCTGAGCCACGTTTTCACTATGTGTGCTACAAGGTGGTGAGAGTCGAGGCTTGAGGAATTAGGACACTAAGTGATGACGCAGGTAAGTTCTAACACACTGTTATGAGTCTCTTTGGGCTGCAGCTTTCTCATAAATATTTATGGCCATTAGTTTTTCTCCCAAATCAGTTATCACAACTAATTATACTAATCCTGAGTTTACCTGAGAGAACGGAAGTGTCATCCACTGTCATTGACTTACAATTGTCAGAGTCCTTGTTTTGGCTGCTAATATGTTTGCATATTCTTCACAAACCCTTAATTTAGCTTTTAACTCAACAGACTATCAGACCAGAGCAGAGAGCACAAATACATAAGTTGAATACACATAACTGACATGCTTTAGTGTTTTCTTGTGTTCTGCAGTTTGATCGAACATTTGACTTTTGTTGCATGTTGTGGTTGATGGTATAACTCTCTATTTCCAGGAAATACTGCGTCGTTGTGGTCTTTATTCGGCTCTTTAACCTCAATACCAAGTTTCCGCTATACCACGAAGAATCAAACCAGCCAGATTCAAAAAGTTTATTTCCTATTTATTTGGATTCCTAACCTTCACCTTGTATACTTATTCTGAGATAGGTGGTGATTTTAAGACAATCTTATGGGGCAAATTTCATGTGCTTTGACATTTATTGAGATATTTGTTTTGTTAGATTAAATGTGGGTTTTGTAGAAAACCTGTCGACATTCCTCATAGTGTCATTTTGGTGTCTGCACCAAAACTTAGATACTGTTTCAATGTTAGTATCACAAAACAGTCAGACCATACCCAGCTGTAGCATGGTACATTAAAGGGATAGTTAGATCTTTTGAAGTGGAGTTGTGTGAAGAGCTTATCACGGCAGATGTTGGTGGGCATGTCCCCAGTTTGGAAAAGGCAGGCTGGAGTACTAACCCCGAAGCAAAGAGATGTACTCAGGGTGTCTACAGGTCCTTAAAAAGTCTTAAAATGTCTTAAATTCAAATTCGATGGGTCTTAAATATTTTTGGTCACATTACTGCAATAATGTCTCCATATATATAGATACATGATGTGTATTTCCATTGCAGGTTTGGTCTTAAATTTAATTTAAGGTGGCATTAAAAAGGTCTTAAAAAGTCTTTATTTAAAGACTTAAATTAAATCTAAATTTAACTTGGTTATATCTGTAGACACCCTGATACTGATGTGGAGGGGGGCAGCAGCAAAACAGATTTTAGCCACCTAAAAAAGTCAGTATCAGTTAAAATATACCCTATATAAAAAATATTTTCACCACTTTGTTTTGCCACAGACAGCGATTTCAGAGGGGGAACAGAAACTGTTATATTGCTCTCTTCAAAGCCTGACTCCTTTTAGAAAAGCAGTACTTTAACAACCCTGATCACAGGAGCCGCTGGTGTACTGCTGCCTCCATCAGATAGTTTGTTTGTGTTACTGTGTGACTTTGGTGTTTTAAAAAGGTTAGGACAAATTCACCAGAGTCACACAGTAACACAAATTAACTGATTGATCGAGGCAGACCAGCAGCTCCCGTGTTCAGCAAGCTAAAATTTCTGTTTTTGTCAATGGAGTCTGGCTTTGATGAGAGCATAGATGGGGAACTGAATCTGTTAACTGTTTCCCTGTTGAAAAGAATTGTCTGCAGCAAGGTAAAAACAAAATTCTCAGTATAGCGTACACTTTTTTAGGTGGCTAAAATTTGTTTTGCTGCTGACTCCGTCAACAAAAAAAATCCTCAGCTTCCATTTCAGTACTCCTGTCAGCATCTCCAAACTGGGGGCGTGCTGATCGACATCTACTGTCAGTAATACACTGACTATTAATGAGTACTTCATACTACTCCACTTTAAAAAATCTGAACTATCCCTTTAAAGTCAAGTTAAATTTGACAAACTGTGAATGCAAAAGTTTCAAGACGTGTGCAAGACAGCTGTTTTCTATTTTGACAGTGAGACTATGGACACATCTGCAAAATCTAAACGTGACATCTGCAGACGTTTCCACACTGGATGGATTCAAACACTTGATGGTAAAGGACAGGCTCTGTATCTGCATGAGGCCGAATTTATACTTCTGCGAGCCTACGCCGTAGCCTGACATGCACCTCTCCAGAAATTCAACTACACGTCGCGGCGACACAGCCCCCCTGTCTATTTTTGTAAGCTGAAACCATTTCCCTCAGTGGAAACAAAGCTTTTATTTACTGTACTTCACAGATAAGAAACAATAAATTGTGAAGACAATAAAGCCTCCACAAAAATAGCATTTTAAGTCTTGTGTGTGATTTATCCTGGCTTCATATGAGCAGAGGAAATCTCCGTTCGTCGCTAGGCTAATTTATACAATGTAAAATGCCATAGGCTTGTGCTAATAACGTTAGCATGTTATTTTTGTTTGGAAAACATGTTTAGTATAAGACAGTTGTTTTGTCAGTGAACCTTGTGAGTTGTAATGGAGCCAGATTTTGTAACGTTACCTTTGTTTAATGTTGCTGTTGTCCCTGGTTTTATATGAGTAGAGGAAATCTCTGCTAGGTGCTAGGCTAATTTATACAATGAAAATTGCCATATACTTGTGCTAATAACATTAGCATGTTGTATTTGTGGGGAAAATGTGTCCAGATAAAGACAAGTGCTTTGTCTGTGAATGCTGCGAGTTATAGTGAAGCTGATTTGTGCACTTGATTTTGAAATTATCGCTTTTAAGCCATGTTTAATGTGTGTTTTGATTCAACTAAACTTTACAGCACTTCACAGAAACCCCAACATTGACTAGTGTTTTGGAGGTGTAACTGCAGAGTGACACAGACACACCACCGCTCAAGTATTAACGCTCACAACAGCATAGGACACGTGTGTAGGCTACGGCGTAGGGTCTGCTGCACAAGTATAAATTCCGCTTAGGAATATCAAAAGTTTAAGGCTTTTGCAGTCTGTGCTCGACAAATCAAGTGAGATCCAGTCTTCCTCTATCCTTTAACACAGTGGTTCCCAACTGGTGAGTCGTGGTCCATTCTGAATGGACTGCAAGTGACTCGCGAATGTGTCAAGCTTGTAAAAAACACAATTTATTTTCAAAGCACAGTGAATATCCGGTACATGCTTTTATTTTTAAGTGCAGTTTCCTGCTTTGGAGTGAGTGAATAACAGCTACTTAACAGAGACAGCAAACTAGCTCAACAACGTGGCCAAACACAAGTATGACGCTCAATATACATAACTGTGTGGACCTTTAATTAATCGCTGGACCAGTCGGGAACCACTGCTCTAACACACACAGACGCATCAGTGTCATGCCACAGCACACACACACACACACACAACACAAACATGAGGGTTGTTCATGCAAAGTGGAGACACACATGAGAAGTGAAGTGTGACTGCAGAACACAGAAATGAATGAAGGCACACATGAGCTCAGAGCCAGGACTCTAAACACCATGATGTTGCTGTAACATCAGGTCAGGGTAGAGTTTGGAAACAGGGCTGTTATTTATGAGTAGCGGGCAGAGTTGGCAACAGAGGAGGAGGGACCCTCCCACCAACATCCACATTGGAATGTCCTGTTTGTGTCGACTCATTATCACATTCATTAAGTCTTAAAGGAGCCAGAAAAACATATGACAACAGACCATAAAATCAAGATATTCATATTATTTTAGAAGGTGAGAAAATAAGAAAATTCAGCTTCTTTTGTCTCTGGCTCTGGACAAAATCATGAGTCACTTTGGGAGGATGAGAAGCAGGAGGGAGGGAAAATACCTGAGTGGTTATAGGAGCACCAACAACCTGAAGACATAGAAAAAGTCGGAAACCAAGGAGGACAGAAGCAGCAGCGAGAGAACGTCAGGGAGAGGAGACAGAGTTAGAGGAGGTAAAGGTCAGAGAGGAGGTGACTGAGCTCAGTAAGCCAGAGGGCAGCAGGGACTTTAATAACATGACAGATGAGATGAATACAAACATAGAGCCACTAAAGGAGCAGCATGTGTCACCTGCACAGGACCACCGCCGAGCTCATCATCCAGCTGAGAGCCGAGGATCGCACAGGTCCCGATCTCATCCTGACTGGAGTCACTGCCCAGCCTGGGAGACAATGTGAGCGCATTAATTACACTTGAAGAAATGTATTTTACTTTTCATTACGTCTTATAGGAATCCTGTGGAGTTTTCTTGTCAACAAAGTTTCTGTTTGTGTTCAGTGTTTTCAGCCTGATCTCACTCTGAACTCGTCAAATACAGATGCTTGGTCAGCGGCCCTCAGCGTCAGACAGCGACACACTGAGGCACCCTTTAGCACCAGGCGGCTGCATTATTTGACGCTCTTTGCAACTGCTGAAGTATAAAGAGAAAAAAATCCTCATAGGTTGGGAGGATCAAACATTCTCCAGACTTTCACCAAGGAGACTGCTGTTCATTTCACGATGTATGTTACGTGACATTACATCACGTTAGTACCAGACGTACTTATTTTAAGCCAAACCATGATGTTTTTTTCTAAACCTAACCACGTACTCTTCCTGCCTAAACCTAAGGAAGTAAACATACGTTATAAGTTTATTTTGAAAAGGACGCTATATGCATTTAAAAGGGAACTTCGCCGATTTTCAACCAGCTCTGTATCAAAACAATGTGGGTAGTGTGTTCAAATGAACTGTGATCTAACCTGTGCCTAGATGTCCCTCCTTGCTCCCCAGCCAAACTCATAACAACGTAATTTATGTCACCCAGCGGAGTTTCACTGGCTCCCGGGCTGTTGCTCAAACTACAGGCTGTACTTTTTGTGTTGCCTGCCCCTAGTGCCGCCACCCTGGACACAAAGAGTACACAAGCAGATCGAGAGACAGACCCGCCCGTCTCTCTTGCTCTCTTAAACTTGGACAGAAATCGGATCAATTGGTAAAACCAGGCAGTGCTGATCGACTGTATATCAAGATTATGTTGCTGCACTGCTTGTTTCTCACCTACAGGGTTTTTGGAAACATGTTTTAGTGCCGTGTTTAGCTGTAATAATGAGAATTTGTGAACAGGAAATGGGCACCATACTGAGAGCAGACTGTAAAACTAGGCAGCGCTGATCGAATATAAACCACGATTTTGTCACCGAGTTGCCTATTTCTCACCTCAGATGTTTTCAGAAACATGTTTTAGCGTACGGTTTAACTTGAGGGTTTGAAATTGTTTCTTGCCAGCCGGCCGCCATTGTTTTAAACCGACAGGAGCATTTATTAGTCTGGTGCGACGCTGTGCTTTCTGGTAGTTGCAGGTTTTCTCCCTCTTGAGCAAAAGCATCCTTTTTCTCTGCTCTCTTTGGTTCTTTAGCACCAATTTCAAAAGTATTTGCGTCTTTCTACTGCATAGACATCCTAGTTTTATTAAAAAGACATCTGTCCAGCAGTGAAATGCCTCTTTAATCAGCAGAAACTGTACATGTCCTGTGAAAATGTAAGTGTATCTTGAAAAGACACAGTGAATGTAACAAGCAGAATTGACACACCATCCCAGAGTCTGCAAAACTGACGCTGGAAGGTACGTAGAGCGTCATAGTTTGACGTGTAGAGTCACTGCCCAAGCATTGGTATTTGACAATTCAAGTTGGGTGTGAGAATGTGTTTGTGTTTCTCGCCAAAGCTCATAGTGTTTTTCAGATTTTGTTTGCTTGCTTGCAGTCTTCTTCTATCCTGCCTTTGTTGGTGCTTTGCTCCATAGCAGAACTAGTCGTCAAAACTCCACAGGGTACCTTTAACTTCCAAATCAGACACTGTTGATTTTAACGTCTGATAGACGCTATGCTTTTGTTACAGAATTATAAGGAGCACATTTCCAGCATTGAGTTCGGTCACCTCTCAGCAGCGTCTCAATCATTAAATCCTGCGTCTCATATTCACACTTTAAGCGGATTCAAAAGGTAAAATTCCTGACTGACAGCTTTCACCTGGCTCAGGCAGTTTGTATTTTGCTCTTATAATTCGATGCCATGAAACCATTCGTCTCTCGTGTTCTCACCACATGTAGATAATGTGTCCCTGACGTCCTCCGTGTCTGTAGTTGTAAAGGATGATGTAGCTGTCTCCTCCATAGAACTGTCCGTATGTGGATGGATCCACTGGCACCTTGTCGTTGCCCTCAATACGCCAAATCTGTCAAGAAACAACAACATGTTACAGAACTATTGTCCTTAATTTCCATAGTGTCCTCTAAAAGCAAAAGGACATCACTGTTGTATAAGCTACTACAAAAGTCCAGCCTCCGTCCTCTCACCTGTTTCTCTCCGTTGCCTTCATCCACCATGCCGTGCTGGGCAGCCATGGCAGCGGAGTCGTGCAGGGTGGAAGCGTCGAATGGCACCTTCTCGATCTTGGCGATGCTGTTGGCGATGTAGGCCACACCCAAGCCCTCCGTCTGATCTCTGTCCCGCCAGTTTTTGAAGAACTGCTTGAAGAGCGGCGTCTCGCCCATCTCTGGCAGGATCTGGACCTGAGTGTGTTTGGGGTAACCCATCTTCTTGATGAACTCGTCTGCTGCTTTCATGGCTTCCTTCCTCTCGTCCATGTTGGCGTCTTTGCCTGTAAGCGAGAGAAAAAATAGCAGAGGTAAGAACTGAAATGTGTTCTCATTGTGTTTAGTGTTTCTTTTACTTCCTGAGTTTTACCGCTTTTGTTAATTACCTCATGTGTTTCACCTGTGTCTCGTTCAACTAACCAGTGTGTCGTTAGTAATCAACCCTTGTGTATTTTAAGCCCAGTGTTTCCCCCATTCAGTTACCAGATTATCATTGTCACTGTCATTGTGTGTCCGTGCTCTCCAGCCTTTTTCCTTGTGTTTGATTTCTTGGTTTTTGACTCTGTTTGGATTTATGGACTATTGGCTTTTTGTCGAGGGAACCAGGGCGACCCTCTGCTAAATGAACACATGGAGAATCCACTGCAGCACCCCGCACTTACCCTTCCAGACGAAGATCTTGCCATCTGTGCCATGGTCCAGAATGAAGCAGTCACCGGAATCCAAGGCGCTCTGGGCAAACGGATTTTCTGCTGCCACCAGCGCGATGGTCATGTCTCCACTGGCATTGGACACCTGCAGGAGGGGGCGACGGAGGAGAGAGGCTGGTTAGAAATAGTAGGTGTCACTTTTTCTGACAATTAAGTAAATTAAATAAAACCAGATAAATTCACAGATTTATTTGAAGTTAAGAGAGAAAGACAGCCTGCGTGTCTGGGCTGTTCCCACTTCTCTCACCTTGTAGAGTTTGGCCATCTTCCTGTTTGAAGCGTCAGCCGTGATGTCATCAGAGGTTCCGGCAGGCAGATCTGGTTTTTCACCCAGCACCTGAGGACAGAGGCAGTTTTGTTTTAACAACAAAGGCAATTTGACACTTTATTTGTTGGCGTAATGTACTGCTCTCACCTCTATCATCTTCTCTCTCTCCATCCCCTCGTCACAGAGGTAAACCTTTGCCCTCCCGCTGCGCTCGTTGTCACGGATACCCTTGGCGACCTGCGTAGCCTTCAGCTTCTCAAAGCGGTTGCTCTGGGAGCCGCACCACTGGTAAATCTCCTGCACAGCGAGAAGAAGAGCAGATCACAAAGAAGGTGAATAGAGAGGAGTGTTTTGTGTTTTACAGAAATTGGCACCACTTTTCCCATAATCCTTTGCATCAGGTTGCTCAACGGCTACATCTGTACTTTTGTTCATGTCACTATCACATCATATTATTATGTATATCTATAAAATTGATCTGCTTCATCAGCTCTGTGTGACTCACAGCTCCCAGGTCCAGGATGAAGCAGTCTCCCTGGTTGAAGCTGTCCCAGCTGACCGCCACCTCTGTTGCCCGGACAGAACGGCGACCTTTGACCTTGAGCACCCGCTGCACAACCACCTCGTTGGTGACGACGTGCTTGAACCCAGACGCCACGCCCCCTTTCTGGAAGGTAAGAGTTGGATTTCAAAATAAAAACCTGCCTTTTTACATGAACAAAATTAAAGTCAAGAAAATAAAGATTTTGTTTATGGATATTGGGAAATTTGGACACTTGATTGAAAAAATAATGATGTCATACAGATCAGATTTTCTACTTTACAGACACTGAATGGAAAAAATGCAATTTATGTTTTAAAATATGATGAAATAACCGCTGGAAATCTCCACATACGCTGTTGGTGAGGGAATGGCTCTCCTCTTTTAGAGACATTGCACAGCTAGAACGTTCTACAGCACGTCTACATTAGGCTGAGACATGTGGTCTGGATTTCCTTTGATGACTTTGCGTGTATACATATAATTTATGTATCTGCGGATATCATAATGGATGATAGAGGAAATTAGCTTATGTATTTAATTCCTAGTTTATGTCTATAACGGTCATTGGATTCCTGGCTGGCAAACAGGTGGGGCTGGAATGAATGAAATAGAAAGAAGGGAAGTGCTGTAATTATTATATTATATTTATTATTAATATTGCTTTTATTTTTCTTTATTCTATTATATTTGATTTCTCTCTTTTTCTGCATGTTTCTGGTTTATGCTTGTTCTAAGTCCATGTACAGTGTCTTGTAGGGCTACAATTAATAGTAATGATGGTGATAATAATTACGATGACAGTTATAATTGTTAATCACTATCTGCCTTACTTAACAAAGCTACTAGTGTTTGCAACTCTGGTACTATGGTCTCTCCATGCCAGGGCTTAAGGGGAGAGAAATGTCAGATTTTTTATTTTTATTTTTTGTATTATACCACATTTGTGACTGCAACACTGCCTTTCCCAACCATAATATAAACAATAAACAAAACAAAAAAAAATTGATGAAAGAACCTTAAAAATGTCAATAAATGGGCAAAAATCACACTTAACATTATCTGTAAATGATTCCAGGTGTAAAATGCACCAAAACAAAAGCATGCACACAAAAGACGGTTGTATGTACTGCCAAATTCACAGAAATGACACTGGAGACAGCTTATGGTGGTGAAATGTACATTCAGTAAAGCTGCACATTTTAGAGTGGCCTTTTCTTGTGACCATCCAAAGGCACACCTGTGTAGTAATCATGGTGTTTAATCAGCATATTGATATGTCACACCTGTCATATGGATTTATTATCTCGGAAAAGGAGAAGTGCTCACTAACACAGATTTTAACAAATTAGCAACCAAAGTGTGGTCATAAAAAAAGTCTTAGACCTTCAACTTAAATCTGTGAAAAATGGGAGCAAAACCAAAAGTGTTGCATTTTAATTTTTGTTCAGAGTATTTACATCTTTGCAGCTATAAACACGACATCTTACCATGTACTTGAGTCCGGACTTGAAGTACCCAAGAAAGGTTTTGGACTCGTACCCCTGGACCTCGCGGTACTGGATGGGTTTCCCCCCCAGGAAGTCGTCCATTTGGACTGTAAAGATGGCCGCCGAGCCGCTCTCATCCTGGGTGCAGGCCTCACCTGCGCCAGAAAAACCACAGACACGCTCCATGTTAATCCTGCTACTTATTTCATCTCAGCAGTCATACTGCACATCCACCCAAAGAGACACATTTTGTGTTTGACGAACCCCCACGCTGAGGACTCGGTGAGTCAGGAGATCGATACGTGCGGGAGCAGCAGTGGGTCAGATCACAGCAGATGCATTTATACATGCAACATTTATTCTATTTCTGGGCACACACATTAGTTCAGCAGCGTGTGAGTGGGTTACATCAGATCCTGTTTATTGGTAAATGCTGTTTCCATGATCAATAACGCTGACTAAATGGACAGGAAGTCAATACAAAAAAGCAAACAACTCAGCTTTTGGCTTTCCTGTTTGCCTCTAGGCTAAATCCCAAAAAATGACCCAGTCAGACACTCTGTCTTCTGTCAGTACTCATCTGCAGGACTAATCTTTAGGTGTTGGCTGATCTGAATACCAGTTTGACTTTAAATAGACTCTGAAATCAATTTGGATTTTCAGTGGAAAGTGACATGGACATGTTACATTGATGTGTCCAGTGAAAACTATGTTCAATTCAGTTAGTTTTTATTTCTATTTCAGTTAATTAAAATGTTGTAATCACATGCAGTTTTAGTTTTAGTTAACTACAATAGTCTTGGTATGATTACACGACTAAAAGATTACATTTATTGGAATAAGATGTGACAACTATCGTACCTTTTTAGGTTAAAAAAAAACAACTTAAAAATCCCACTGAATTATCTGGAAGGCTTAAGACAAGGCTGTTTACCTCACTTAAATCTTTATTAAAACAATTTTTGGGACATTGACATGTCAGTTACAACAGCATATTAAAATAATAAAATAATTGAAAAATAGTAAAAGCTAACAAAACAATAACTGCTTGGGTAAATACACATTTTACAGCCTTAACAATGAGTGTATCTATTGATTATTAATCCAGTCCAGAGTCGTCTTTCTGAGTCTTGTATAGAGTCATTTTCTCCCATTTTCTTTCTAGTATGTGTGTCAGTTTCCCCATTAAAAAGATTTCTTCTTCTTCGACAATTGTTAGCAGGGATTTTTTAAAACTTGCTGTCAGTGTGTTCTACAACATACAAAACAGTGGTACAAAGTCATTACTGTTAGTATTTTCTCCAGGAACTGTACTTGAGCACATTGAACACATTTTTTTATGCTTCATATTGCAGTCAAATTAGCTTTACCTCTACCATCTACAACATGTTTGTGTATGCTGCATGTTGGTGCAAAATGGTCTACAAAAAAAACCCCTTGTACTGACACAAAAACAGCATATGTACCTTACGAGCTTTTAGTTCATTGAAAAAATGTCAGCTAGGAAATTCAACAGTGTCCTTTCAAGTTTGACGACGAAGCACATCTGTCTGACGAAATAAGGCCTGACACAATATTAGACACTGATCTGAGTCAGCAGGATGAGACGCAGCGAAAACATGAAACGCAGCAGCAGCAGCAGCAGCAGCAGTACACACAGCTCTGTTTATAAACGTATACTGTCGTCTGTAATTTCCAAATTTAAGGACAGAAGGCTTTTTGTTTTTCTCTTCTCATCCTCCCAGATTCAGTGCGTCACATGCAAATTGTCACATGCACACACAAAAGCAAAAGGGATCCAGAGAGGTTGGTCTCCTCCTACTTTTTTTTTACGGGTTTTTGCATATTCAAGAAATGCTGGATGTTATGATTAAGTTCATTTCTTGTTTATTGTGACACACAGAAAGTAAATTTAACTTCTTAGAGATCACTTGTGCACAGCTTTTATTTGATTTTACAGAAGAAAATAATCACAAAGATGAAAAATGCTGCAAAACTGCCTTTTAATCTCCCCTCCTTTTTACAAATTGCACATATGTTAACGCAGATATTCAGTTTACCTCTGCTTATTTCTCTGTAATAACACATCATAGCATCTCATGCACTCACCCAACCAAAAGTGGAGGTCGTACTGCAGGTTTCCGGAGCGTTGTTTGATGGTGTTGAGGATGAGGTAGGCGTCTCCGCTGTAAAATCCCCCATACAGATTTTTAGGGACGGGCACCAGGTCAAAGTTCTCCACCCTCCACACCTGGAGGCCTGGCTCCTTTCCGGCCCGCTGGAACTCTGGGTGTTGCGCTGCCATCCTGCAGAAAAATCACACACCTGAGATTTAGCGCTTCTCTACTCAGACTTAAATATACTTTGTGTTTCAGCGGTCAAATACCACAGAGATAGGAGTCGTTTCAATGTAAGACTGTGGCTCCCTATTTGTGAGACGTTTGTTCTGGAAAGCCACTCCTCTTTAAGGCTGGGGTGTTGCCATGGATACAAAGATAAAGTTTAGGGTTATAGTTAGATATTAATGGTACAGCTGGGTGAGTCACTGATGCCCTGTGCCCAGGGTGTTTCCTCCAGAGAGCAGGAAGAGGAAGTCATTGCAGTTATGATTCAGACGCAGTCATAACTTGGCAACAGAAACCCTGTGAATAGTTACACACAGGAAAAGTTTGGTGTGTAACTACACACTGTGTTTTCAGTCTGTCATAACGACAGTATCTGCATGCAGCCATGAAATATCTGGGCACAAGGCTTCGGAGATATTCAGAAATTGTCTCACAAGATATGTAATTTTGCTTCTGTTTTGCTTTTTTCTTAAATTTGTCACCCATTACATTGTAATTTTTCACTGTGGAAAAAAAAATTATAGAAAGGAAAATCTTTGTCAAAGCCACAGACACATTATACAACTGTTTTCACTGGCTGAGTAGTTCTCTCCGTGACTTTAAAACTAGTAGAGTGCCCCTTTTCTCTGGTGTTTTTAAGTGACTAATGTAGCCAACAAGTTTTGAAACTGGTCCAGTCTTGAGCAAGCGGGCTGCAGCCAGCCGTGGCGAAACAGGCTGCGGTGGAGGTGCTTATTTTTGCCACTGATGGGCTCAGATTGTTATTTAAGTGTCTGACAACGTTATGGAAAGGATCGCTACAGAGATATGCCTTTTAGCTAAAGATTAAGATGTTTTTTGTTAAACCAGAAACAGCCCTGAAATCCCTGCTGCCACACCCAACAGACTCCATTTAAATAAACAGTATAGAGGCAGCATGTTTTCACTTCTAACTTAGTGAATTAAAAGTTTATTTCAACCAAACCAGAGTTGGTGATTGCTGAACAGTGCAGAGAGGAACTAAGATGTGTTTTATGAGTTTTATTTTGTTTCTGTCAACTGTGAATGAAGTGTGTTTTAAGATTATAAAATTACAGTTTTTTTAAATGGAGTCTGGTGGGTTTGACGATAGTGATTTCAGGGCTGTTTGTAATCAGACAAAAAGGATCTTATCTTTTACATAAATGTCTATCTCTGTAGGGATCCTTTACTTAATGATGTCATGTCTTTGACACATACAAAAAATGAGGAAAAGGGTCCAAGTTGGAAAAATATTTCAGTTCCCCTTTAAAGGCATAGAAACAGCAAAATAACAAAACTTCAAAATCTCTACCAGTTTACAAATATCTAACGTCTTACAGTACATCACAGCCTTAATGGACACATCAGCAGTCAGACATTGGTCCACTCACAAACAGATTCACAGACACAGATGCACACATACCATACACTTCAGCCATATCCGAGAGCATAAAGACATGTGGCGCCCATTCAAGAGTTTCAAGTGGGTGTCTGTGCTGCGTTGGATTACAAGCCGCAGGCCTCTCAGTAGCATGTGTGGAAGTTTGAGATTTTTAAGATGGGAGTTGAGCATCCTGTTAAAATCTTTGTTATGGGCGTCTGGGAGCGGTTTGCAGAATGAATTAACAGCGAGGCAATCAGCTGAGTCTGTTGGTTGGACATGATTCAGATGTCTGCGTTAGATAATTTCAAAGATGTGATTATATGATGATATATGATTTTCTGCTGCGCACACGTTTCAAAATTTGTGTTACGCTTCAAATTTGCTCAGCGTCTGTTAAAGACAGCGTAAAAAAAGGTTAGTTAGTGATGTAAAATGTTTGAAATGCACTTCACTTGCCACATTAAACTTTCATTCTACATCTAAGTTGCGAATAATGTACTTTTGACTCTCCTAATTTTGTGTGACAGCTATAGTTGCTAGTTACTCAACAGATTCGGATTTATGCTTGCAAAATATCTTATAAATATGATGTATTATTATAGATTAAACTACACAACTGTATATAAAGTGGTTAAAATTAGCTCCACCTCACCAGACACACAATAAAAATCTGCTTACATGCTAATAAATCAGTAATTATACAATACATAAAACACTCTGAAAGTGGTGGAGACCAAAACAAAGGTAAAAGAGAGTGAATACAAGAGGTCTTTAATACTAATACTAAATACTTAAATACATTTTGTTGCTATCACTTCTGTAGTTTTACTTCAGTAAAAACTTCAATGCAGGACTTTCACTTGTATTATTTCTACATTGTGGTTTTGCTGCTTTCATTTCAGTAAGTGATCTGTAAATATCTCCCACCTCTGTCAGCTGTCGTGTGGTTCGACCTAAATGTTTGCAAAGTCAAGTAACACGGTGCGCATCGTAAAGCAGCCATCTTCATAAAATATGCAAAGGTGAACAGATGTGTCCTCTGAGATTTCTGCAGCAGAGTCTAACCCACACTGACTCCACATTAATGACTTGCACTGAAAACAGCAGAGAGAGCGCAAACAGTTTCTCTGAAGTGAAGCCGTGTTCTCAAATTAGAAGCTGACCTCTCTGAAAAGGGCTTCTGTGAGCTTTCATGGTGCAGTTCTTCTTTATTTTACCCATTTATTTAAATGATTGTGTCCCCATACGACCTTCAAACCTTCAACTGTACCAGCCTTCTTAGCTGCAAGAACCAGAGTTCAGGTATGACAAAAAAAATCTACAAACTGGAGGTCATGTAGTTCAAAATGAACACAGAATCCAGTTTTCCACAGGAATGTTGTTTGGACCAGCTGCCTCTCAATTTGCATGACTAACTTCCACACTGGAGCAAGAATCGGCCATTCTTCGACGCGGCCGTCTGCCCACAAACATGGCAGGAATCTGCTCCTGACCCTGAAAGAGGGAAGTGGCTCCGAATTCACGTAACCAGGCCAACGAATGTGGGGTTCCTTTTTTCCCCATTTCTGCTCTCATATGTAACAGCCAGACTCGCTGCACAGTATTTTGTAGTTATGGAATGTTTCAGCACGGAAAAGTAAGTGGATCATTTTGGAAAGAGCCATGTTCACAGCCAACTTTCCTGATTTTTGAATGGGGCGCATGTCGACACGTGGCCGGCTGGCTGCGGGATCGCCTGAGATGAATTATTTGGATAGATATTTGACGTTGTAAGAGACGGAAACATACATATTCAGGTGTCAGATCATAGAGACTTAGCTGATTTACAGCTACTTAAGTCTACACGTGAAATGGATGCAGTCAAAACACTGAAAACGTAGCCTAAACAGCTGGGTATCCTGGAGTCATATAAGGTCTTGCACCGTCTGAACTTCCATGACACTGCAGTTCCTGCGTCCAGGGTTTGGCCAGAAAAAGAAAAACGGGGGCGATTCCTCTGGGACCATTATAGCTTGACGGAGCATGTGGAAAGCTGAATTTTCCTACAGTGGCTCTAAAGTAGTCTGGTGGAGTTTCCAGACTGGGGAAGCTTAAATACTACAAAAGTCAGACAGCAAATCTGCAGCATCTGTGACCACACAGGAAGGTTTAACTGAGCCGTTAGACGAGTATTAGCAATGTGTGAACCCTGATTGAAAGCTTGAAAACAATGGTACTAATAGATAAATACCAGTTTATCTAATAGGTTTACACTGATGAATTAAAAGGGTTTTCACAAGGAAACACTGAGCAGTCTTATTTTGAGACGTGGAAACTAATGAATACGGAAACTTTGAATACCGGCACTTACAGTTTTCAAGTATCTAAGGACAGAGGATGTCATATGCTTTAGAGATTTTTATTTTCATTCATAACAACAGTGATTAAGAAACAGTCTTTGATGTGTCTTATTTGCAATCCGCTGCTGATACCAGTCCAGCAGGTTCAGCCCAATTGGTAATCATAATTTGTATGTTTAATGTAAAGTACATAACGTCACACCAAAGCACTTCATCATAGAATCTTGAATGTAAATAGGTAGCATTATATACTGTATATACTGTGTTCTTTTGCTAAAGTTCAACCCATTTGCCAGAAAACATGTTGGCATCATAGGTTTTAGCAAACCACGGATATGTTACATTTGCCTTTTATCACGTAGCAGATAACAGCACTGTGGTTAAACATTGGTTGGCTTTAGGCACAAAAACCACTTAGTTATGGTTTGTCAAAAACAAAAAAAACAAAAACACTTTTCTTGTCACCACTCCAGCAGGAAATGCAGATATGTCTCAGTAAAAACACAAATTCTTTTCGTGCCACAGTACCTGCTGGAAAAGCAGACATGACTCTGAAAAGAAACCACTATGCTCGCAAGAAACGCAGCAATGTCTCAGTAAAAACAACCGCTTTTCGTGCCAATCTTTCAGCAGGAAATGCAGAGATGTCTCGGTGAAAAACAAGCGCTTTTTATGCCACTATCCCGGCAGGAAATGCAACAGTGTGTTGGTAAAAAAAAAACAAGTGATTTTCGTACAACTATTGCTGCTGGAAAAGCAGAGATGTCTCTGTAAAAAGCAACCACTTTTTGTACCACTATCCTCGCAGGAAACACAGCAATGTCTCAGTAAAAACAAACGCTTTCATGGCACTACATCAACTGGAAAAGCAGCAACAGGTCGCTACAAAAGCCACGTTTGGTGCCTAAAAAGCCGCTGGAAACACAGCAGTTACTCGCTGAATCAAAACCACTTTTGTTGTTTGTTGGTCTTGAACAGTGGTCTGCTACCCTGGAAATCCAGAGTTCTCGCGAGAGCACAATTTGAAGTTGCTCAGCGAGTCACTCTGGAAATCAGTAATGATGCTCATTACCCATGCCCTTGGAGCTGAGCTGCATCAATCACATCGGTGTATCTGATATAGGCGGGCCAGAGGCGAGCTAAAACAATGACGACATCGCTGCGACGACGAAGTCCGGAATCAGTCAATAAACATGCCAAGATGGCTACGGATGAACAGCAGTTGTTTGAAACGGCTTTGGCTGCTACAATGAACGACTTAGACTTGGCTTTTTCTCTAAAAGAGGAACAGAAGACGGTGCTCGAATCTTTCCTTAGCAAGAAGGACGTTTTTGCTGTTTTGCCAACCGGATATGGCAAGAGTCTAATCTACCAGTTAGCTCCACTGGTTGCGCTCTGGATACGTCACCCCGTGTATTGTTCTGATTGGTCGTAGTATTATCCAATTGCGTGCAGTGATATTTACAAATGCATGCTTGGTGCTGCCCCTCGAGTTGGGCCATTTGCATTATATAGCCAGACCCTAAATCTTTCTAGATTTGGGTCTGGATTTCCAGGCTAGTGGTCTGCGGCTTGGTAGGTGTCTCGCCTAGATGTCACAACATCCACCATCTCCTCCCCTCTTGATGACAGTCAGCTCAAATTACGTCGCTTATGCAACCCTGATATGCTGTGTATGATACGTGCAGATGTAACACCTTCATGGTTTGTAGAAACTTACAATGCTAATATTTTCTTTTGGTGACTGGGCTGCAAAGTCAGATGAGCAGATTTATACGTCTCTCATGTCAGTTTGTTAAATGTGGAGCTGGAGCCAGGAAGCAATTAGCCTAGCTTAGCATAAAGATGGTTTGAACATCTAAAATAAAATGAATCTAAATGTGGTAGACCACCGCTTCCTCCAAACTGCTACTTCCTAAATATCTGAGGGAAGCATCTAAAACAACAGCAGTGAGAGAATACAATAACATCATGTTCCCAAACAACTGGTAATAAATCAGTCACTTCTGCTTGAGTTGATATGCAGCCGTTCATTATCTTACACTGACACACCCAGAGATGTGAAAACAGCTTGCATGCAGAGATCTGAGATGAGCACAGGGATGCTTATTAACACAGAGACATTTGCTTTAATTTGAAACCCTGAAAGTCCCTGAACGCAACACAGGATATTAACAGCTAAATCTGTGGTCATGAAACAGAACGCAAGTATAGAAACTTGCCACTTCAGTTTCACTTTGTGACTTGATGTAAAGTTTTACATCGTTGCGTCTAGAGTAAGTTTCATGACAAAAGTAGCAGTGTACCCATTCAGTCCTCGCAATAAACGTTCAATATCGCTGTATACTCTAGTTGCCTGAAAACACAGCTGCTTTTAAAAAGAAGAAAATCCTGAGAAGTTAACTTGCTCAAGAAGTCTTCTCATCCAACAGCAGCCGAGTACATTCACTCTGAAACATTTCACACCTTGAAAATATCACTTCTTATTCTGCAGGCCTTTGTTTCTGCGGTACTAAATAAATATGACTGCCTTTGACTGTGATTCTCGCCTCTGACGGAGAGAAACGCTCTGTCTGTCTCTGCACATCAAAGCTGTTTCATGCCACAGTTAGATACTCGCGCTGACTTGATAAAGCAAACATCAGAGGGGATACACAGCATCTGAATCACCTCACGCTTACGAAAAATCAAAGCCGGTATTAAAAAATGTCTCTGACAAAAAGTAGATAACAAAACAGGAGCGAGGGAGAAGGTTAGAGAATTAGATCTCGAATATCTGTGTGCAAAGTTTTATTAAATGAATGGCAGCAGCTGACTAAAACAAGCATTAACCATTGAATGTTTCTGGCAGCCCCAGGTTGGATAAGGTGACTCAGAGAGGGGTAGTTTGTTTGACTCAACACACACACACGCACACACACACACAGCTACGAGCTTAAATAGAACAGGTCACATGATTATTGGTTACTGCTTCTTCTTCTCAGGCATGTTGGGGAAAGCATATGGTGTCTGCAGGCCTCCCCAAACCTCTGCAGAGTTTCTGCCCCCTCACTGCAGGCTCTTTGCCCCCCTCGCCTCCAAATACACACGGAGTGAGTCCGTCATTCCAGCCTCAGCTATTTGTTCCCCTCCCCCACATCTCACCAGCCTCTCTTTTGTGTCTGCCCTCACTTGAGGCCTCAAAACTTGATCCACTGTGCCGATAGCAACAGTGGGATCATATGATGAGCATATTTTTAAAACCCTTGTGATTTGTCTGCTGGTGTCCCACTTCAAAAAACAAGCCCATAACAGTTTTATCTGTGAAATCTCCATTCACGGCCTTCTGTGCTGAGTTTTTCGCCCCCAAAAAAAGAGATTCCTCCTCCAGGAAGGGAGATTCTTGATGACTCATTTTCTCCATTGAGTTACATGGCGCTCTCAGTCTCTCGAGGGCCAAGCAGCTGTCCTACAGCTCGCTCAGGACAGATTACAATCTGCACAGACCTGACGCTCTTTAATAGCTGCTCTGCTTCCTTTTCATGTGTTTACACAGTGTAAGGCAAAGACAATCAAAATGGCTGTTTATGACTTGGTAAATAACCCCTCTGATATATGGATGGTTATTAAGGGATATGAGAGGGTTGTTTCAGCAACAATCCAGCTAAAACCAGTTCTGTTGCAGAATCAATCAAAATGGCGTCTTGTTTGATTGACACTGACGATGCAATATCATTTTAGATACAGAAATCAGATGTGATTTAACTTCTAAAACCATTAACCTGCACTAAATGCAAAGCAGCTATAAGACTCCATGTGTACTGAGTGAGAGGCGTGGCCTTTAGCTTCTCAACTGGAAAAAATGTCGACTATATTGAAGTTAATGGGAAAACCCATTATTTTCCCCTGAGATAGTGTCTGTAAATACTTTCTGCAACCACTTTTGGTCTCGGTTGCTAACTTTATCTCTTGGAATTTGCCCTCCAATCACCAGAAAAAAATGTTGGCACTGTACGTTTCTTTAAACCACGGATAGGTTACATTTGTACATTATATACCTATCATATCAACATTTCTACAGTGACGTCCTTCTGATTACATGTACAATTGTCTTTGTTATGTGGAGGTGGAGGAGATGGTTAATGGAAAGACACCAGGGCAAGATGGCTGCCAGGCTGTGGACCATTGCAAGCCACAGTTTGGGGCCAACAAACAACAAAACCAGGTGTTTTTAGCGAGACATCTGCAGCATTTCCAGCTGATTGTGCCCCCAAAACTGGGTTTTAAGCCAAAACATGATCTTTTCTAACCATAATCAAGTGGATTTTGTGCCTAAACATAACCACCTGTCAACCATAGTGTTGTTGAAACGTAAAGAAACATAAATTTTCAACATGTCTGCTACCTAATAATGTGCAAATGTTACCAGTCCCTGGTTTCCAGTAATGTACAAAACCAAGTTAATCTGGCGACTGTGTTGAGATTTTTAAAGTTGCTGTCTCGTTTGGAAGATATTAAACTTAAAGAAGTGTACGTTTGAGGTCTTCTGTGCGTGCCCCACCCAGCAAGGACCCATGTAACTGTCCAAAACATGACTCATATGAGCGTTTCCTCATTTGCCACCTCGATGGTTAAGGTCTGGTTGAGTTTAGTCAACTGAAACTGTGTTGGTAAGTTTAGGGAGAGACTGTCGTCATTGTTAGAAGAAACCACCGCTGTCAGAGTTAGCCAATATGTAGTTAGGACTTGAAATACAGTGATTTAGATGCTGGATCAATGGTGATAATTAACCCTGAGTCTAAACCAGACATCTTCTCACCTGCAGATCAGAGTTTACTGGGTGTGTAAGCCAAACCAACCACCCAACCTCCTCCCTAACACTCTTTATCACGCCACCTCTGCTTTTACAGAGCGAGGACGTGGAGGGCAGTCGTCCCATGACTGCATAACCGCAAGTGGGTGCATGTCAGGAGATGTAAATATAACTTATGTTTACAATTAAATAGTTTAAAGACCCATGCTGTCATTTGTCGTGAGGACGGTCTCCTAAATTTGGATCTCTGGCTCCAGCAGCTGCAAACTTCAGGCTTTATAATTTCCCCTCAGAGAACTTTTGGTGACATCACAGACACTGTGGCTTAGTTTTTATTCACTCTTTTGAGCCTAGACGAGGCATTTTGGGATCTAAATGTAAATATGAAAATGTTCACATGCAAACATCCACAGCAGCTCAGCTGTCGGGCCCTCTCGGACAGAAAGCATGCACACAGCTGTTTGAGGCTTAACTCTAAATCTGAGGTGGGGTGTCGGACAGTCGGTGGGTTCAGGCATCCTATAATCTCTGTCCGGCTGTCCACTGAGTGTGGATCTGACACAGCGCTTTCTGATTGGCTAACAAAGGTCTGTCTTTATCTCTTGCACTCACACATATGCACATACATTGTCTGACACACTCACACCACAGCTTCTCTAACTTACAGCCGCACACAGGATGTTGTGACTAACTTCCTCAGTGAACAATTCAACTATTTGGTTGTGTGTTTCTATGGAAACCACAGATGTCTGTGTATAGAGATGAGCATATGCAGCTGCTTGTGTTGTAATGCTGTAATGCAGCAAAACACGGCATGTTTAAGTGTTGCTTTAGGTTTCACATCATGGCAACCTCAAGTCACTTTGAACAGTCTAGGAACAATGTGCCTGCAGCTGCCAGTTTAAGTGGCACCACAGCTTGATTTTAGTCATCATCCAGGGTTTCCACTGCTTGTCCATATAAGGCAGCAGCTGCACAGCACTTTTGACAACAAAAGCAGGCTTCTTTGAATGAGCAGAAAGAACTTGGGCTCAAGCAAACCATTTGCACATGCTCAGAGGAGACAGGTATTTCACTTTCCTCCCTGTAGATCAAGCCTTTGTCTCAGCCTGCGTAGAAAGTAACGGTTCATTTCTTTTGTGCGCTAATTAGAGCATCAAATTACCGTCCTGCAATCTGTGCTACAGGCTGCGCTGTTTCAATGAAGAGGTTTCAACGTACCTGAAGGCGTTAGGTTGTGATCGGTGAGGGACAGACGGACGGACGGGTGAGGACCTGAGTGAGCCGCGGTGAGCGCTTCTAGCTGCAGCGGGAGCAGAGAGGCGTCGAGTCGGCGGGGCGGTGGAGCGCACAGCCGCTGTTTATGCTCGTGTCCCGGGACACTCCCCGTTATGACACTCCCTCCTGGCGAGCCTGCTGCACCGCCTGCAGAGGGCCGGCCGACACATGGGCGCGCACGCGCACCCTGATGTCTATATTAATCTGTCTAATCTCTCTATCTAACATTAATCTGCTGCTATGACCATTTTTTGAAGTCAGTGTCATAAAGGTGGGCAGTCTGATCTTTGTATTGCATTGAATTCCAAAGCGTTCATGTCATTTGTACATTTAATAATAAACATTAACTGCCTGGAAAGTTAGAGGTAAACATTTTAATCAAACCCCTGCTGTTGCAGTCTCAACAAAGACTTATCTCATGGGTGTTTTCCCTGCAGGGGTTGTAAAATGAAGCTCAGCCAGGACTGACTGTACACTTCCGGTCTCCAACAGAGCGTGCATGTCGACCAACACTGCCCCTGCCTGGTCCTGGTGTACCACTATGTTTACAGACACACCTTGTTGTGCAGGAGTGTGCATGTTTATCCCATGTGCTCACAGAGGGTCAAAGGTTGGCGGTCCTTTTTATCTGGAAAAGTGTGTGAGATTCAAAGTCTTAATAAGAGAAGGAGATGAGAAATGGTTCTTGCAAATAAGATATTTATGGATTACATCATAATAATTACATCATAGTAATGTTTTGAGATGTTACATAAGCCCCTTCACCATGCACATGCATGAGAAACTGAGTGTGCAAATTCGTAATCTTTCCCAGTGTGTTAAATTTAACACTGTTTAACAAGCAGACAAATCAAAAGCTACAGTGTACATTTGCCAAAACAGATATCTTTTTGATTTATTTTCCTAAATCATATTATTATTATTATTATGTTTTGCTTTTGTGCAATCAAATGAAAATTAGTCAGCTGGTGTTTTATTAATTTTAGGAATGGCTTTTATCTCTTTTTGCAAATTAACTCTTCAAATATTACACTGTTATATGAAATGCATTCAATTTGGCATCTTGGCTCCATGTTTCTGTGCAAAGAAATCACATTTATTATGCCTGTGATTATGTGTTAAAGGTCCCACATTGTAAAAAGACGGATTGCCATATCTGTTTTACTATAAAGCAGGTAAAGGTGCTGCCTGTATCAGTACTGTGAAAGTTTCAAAATGCTCAGTGCACACAGTCCGTATTCAGAAACTGTCACTGTAAATGAGTCGTCAGGACTTCTGTGAAGTTGTGATGTCACAAATTTGCTATATAGACTGAAGCACAATGTTAATTTACAATAATGTCCAGGTAGAAAATCCTCGGTTAGTTTTCAGACATCTTAAACAGGCCCACCCCAAAAATAAAAAATCTCTATCAGTATGTATGTATGTATGTAATCTGTATGTTTACCTGTTTAACTTGAAACATAAACACTCTAAAGTCTTCCCTTTGTATTTCCTGGTCAAATGTTTGGCAGTGTATGACATCAGTGGAATGACATCAGCTGACAGGATGTAAACATGGACCCACGCTGTTGCCTAGCAAAGCAACTCCAGTGAAACAGGCTATAAAAATAGAAAGTGCTGCTACAGTTGTGTTATGGTCATTTCCCCGGCGGCACTGGTAGTGCAGAGAACATGAAAGTGTAGATGTGAATGACCCGGAAACACTGACCAATCAGCTTTGCCAGGAGGGGGGCTTAAAGAGAAAGGCGCTAAAACTGAGTCTGACAGCATATTTCAATACACTAGGTTTTAGGTACATCCAATAATTAGGCACGGATTGGCACAGATAGCATGTTTATGTTTCACAAAGTATTGTCCAGAGCTGGATAATAAGAACATGCAGCCATCTGTAGCAGTGTAAACCAGCAAAATGCCTTTTGGAAGTCAGTGAACAGTCCCAGTGGATATATCGTTGGACAACGTGGAGGGAGGCTTAGTCAGGTGAGTTAGGAAAAGAAATAATAATAGTATCATTGTCCATTTATATCCTCAACTGACGCAGAAAAGATTCGCTTTATTAGCATTTTTCAACTTTTAATATCGTGAGCTGCCATGACAGAGTGCACAACATGTCAGCAAACACTGCCACTGACATTAATCACCTGCTTTAATTGTTTATATTGTAAATGTTGTTAATACACATGCAGGATAAGCAGGAAAACAGATGCTGTGGTTCACAACTGCCAGACTATCATCAGTGTTTGTCTTTCTGTCTTGTTGCCAGCCATACTCTGACACTATTACCACTATCACTACAAATTATAGTAACAGAGATATTAATAGTTATATATATTTTGTAGCGTTTATAGTGTTTAATTGTGTCATGTTGTCTGAAAATGGTGCCCCAGATATTGACTGTAAAAGTCACACAATTAAATGTACTTTTTTCAACTAGTGATACTGTTTTGCTGTGGTGTTACATATTATTTGTAGCCCTTTACAAGGTGAGAAAAGTCTCATTTAAATGCTTTTAAGTGGATTTACAATCTCCTTCGCGGACACTGCCTGCATCATCTGTATATATATCAACAGAAACCCACCAGTGTGCCCACTGATCTCACAGGCTAGAGGTCCAGTATGCAGGATTTAGGGACATCTACTGGCAGAAATGGTACATGATGTTCATAACTATGTTTTCATTATGAATCAGACCTCTGACTTTTTACAGCTCATGATTTGGTCTCCACACAGCATGTATAGAGGTGACACCTCGCTGCAGCGGTTGCGAGTTCGATTCCAGCTTGCAACCCTTTGCTGCATGTCGTCCCCCCACTCTGTCTCTCTCCCCCATTTCTCACACTGTCCTGTCCATTAAAGGCAAAACGCCCAAAAAAATAATCTTAAAGTGCTTCACCGGCTGCACTACTCCTGAGCTAAACTACACTCCCTTTATCCCTCTGTGTCTCCAACTTGCCCAATATGTAAGTCAGCAGAGGGCACCTTGGGCCACCTCTTTTGGTCTTGGTCAGATATTTTTAAGTACTTCTCAGAAGTATATAACTGTGATATAACACCAGACCCATGTGCTGCCATCTTGGGTTGAACCCTTCATCTATCAGCTTTGTCCCACTTGCAACAAAAGACAATACAATATGGCATGGTTGTGGCAAAAAGGAATATTTTAAGTCTTTGGAAAACAGGGGATGCACGTTCTTTTAAGACCTGGTTGGCAGAAATCACCAACTTGTTACACATTGAGAGAGTGAGATACAGTGTTTCCCTCGGCTCGAGGATTGACTTTAAAGTCTTAATAATTGCTTTTAAGGCTCTTCATGGCCTTGCTCCAGACTGCAGATTACATTTCAGACCTGTTAGTCCCGTATGAACCTCTGCATAGTTTGAGATCCTCTGGCAGGGGTCTTCTGCTTGTCCAAAAGCCTGGACTGAAGACCAAAGGGGACAGAGCTTTTGCAATCAGGGCCCAGAGGCTCTGGAATGACCTGCCCGAGGATATAAGGCTGTCTGAGTCACTGGCCTCATTTAAGTCTCTTAGATCGGAAAGCATATCCTGAGTTTATCTAAGCTTTTTTATTGCTATCTTATTGATTTTGTTTCCCATTTATTATCTTGATTTTAGCTTTGGACTTCCTTATTTTTTCTTTTACTAGATGACATTTTATGACATGTCATTTGTTTTAGTCTTCTTGTGTTTTTAAATGTGTTAAGTTTTATTGTACGACACTTTGTAACTGTGTTTTGAAATGAAATTGAAATATATTATAATTATTACACAGGGAGCTTGTCCTCCCTTACAGAGTCTGCTTTGTTGTTTTACAGTAGCCCAGATTGGACAAAGGAAACACTTGCTCTAGATAGGGTCATTAAAGTTTTTGAGTTTTTGCATCGTCTGCCATAGTTTCTCCTACACTCTTTGGACATGGGAGACATTTCAGTGCTGCAACCTCACCGCTGGGTTGCCACTAAATGTTGGGCTTTCGTCCTTTGAAGCAACTTTTTTCTTTCTTTCTTTTTTTGTCAGTAAATTGAATCGTAAATTCAATAGTATTTTTATTCATGATTGCAATATTAAAAGACAAACATCTGTTGCATTTATCGATCAGATCAAAAATTCAGGCATTATATTCTCTTTTTAAAATCATTTTCTTTTTATCTTTTTGAAAAAACTGTATGTAGTATGCATATAAAATATCATGGGGAGAGAAATTAATTGTCGTGCTGGCCCTTTACTTTCCTGTAAAGCCTCATTTCCAAATCTTGGTGGCCCTCTAGTGGACAAACTACAGCACTACCGTTCATCCTTGTGTTCATTACTGCTATCAAACTTGCTAGACTAAAATAAAACTGTATGAGACATGATAGGTAATAACAAGGCAGCATTATTTGCTGATGTAACTGCACAGGATGTTTGCTGTAGAAAAGCTGCAGTCAACTTTTCCTCTTCTGCTTCCTCTGTGTTATTATTATGAATGTACAGTGTAATAATGAGCAGTTGTGAAGAAGCCAGAGCGTGTGACAATATCTTATGATGATGCATGATAACAACATGTTGCATTGAGCCAGTAGGAAAATATTTTTGCTCTCCTCAAAGACAAAATATTGACAATAGATTTGTGGAAATCACACGTTGCATTGTTGTGGTGACAAATACTGTTACAGATTGGTCTCAGTGATGAGTTTCTAAAAGTAAGAGCTGTAATTTATGCACACGTTGGAAAAAGGCTTCAGTCATGGATGGAAACATCCCAACAAGAAAGTCTTGTTTTGGTGTTTTGCTGTTTCAGACTGCAACACAAGCTGCATTCAGCCCGACAGGAAGTCCAGTAACCCTCAACAGGCAGAGCTGTACACTTGAGACTTGAGTTAAATAGCTCACCCAAATCACGAAAACATATTTTCCCACGAACCCCTGCTGGTAGCCATGCAGATAGTTTTAACTTTATGTGGTAGCCTGCAGCAGTATGTAAAGTAGTTCATAGGAATTGCAACAGTCTGTTGTGTTTTTCTAATAACTGATGCTTTGTTATTTGTTTCTAACCAGGCTTGTAGAGACGGCAGCGTCAGTCAGTTGGTCCACGACTTTGATCCAGACTAAAATATCTCAACTTGACAATTATGGTGACATTTTGTACGGACACTCATGGTCCCCAGAGGATGAATCTTACTGACTGTGATGATGTGGATTTATTGTCGCAGAGGGAGATTTGTTTTCACTGCCGGTACAACACAGAAACTTACAGATATAGACAACACATTACCCTTCTGTGCAGGGTTTGCATGTTCTCCCCGTGTCCGTGTGGGCTTTCTGTGAGTGCTCCCACCATCCAAAGAATGAATAAATACAATCATGCTCTTTTCAGTATCCCACAACAGTGTCAGTGAGGCAGTTTGTTGATGGCCGCTTGGCAGAAGGGACAAAACACCCGCTGAAGTGAGCCCTTCATCATTTTCAAGTCCCATATCTCTGACCAGATGGTAGTACTGTGAAGTACTGTGACGTATTGATTGAGGAGGTGATCAGCTGACTTTTTAGCTGGTTGACATGTTTAGATTTGAGCAGATAAGAGTTTTTTTTTATCTTAAAATAAATAAATATCTTCAAGGAATACATGCCGTTAGTGAACAAAGAATCCAAAAACTGAGAAGAAGTTTTATGAACTGAAGCCAGAGGCAGCAACATTCAGTAATAGCTAAACTTTGCCAACACATTGGAGCACAAACACAGGAGCTGCTGGTGTAGCACTGCCTCGGCTGGTAGTTTGTTTGTGTTATGTGTGACTTTGATTTTGTTTTAAAGGGTTAGTTCAGATTCACACAAACAAACTACCACTCAAGGGAGTAGCAGACCTGCGGCTCCACTGATCAGTGAGGTAGGTTTGTTACTTGTAAAAGTCCTGCACTGAAAAAACTTTCATAAGTGAAAGTATGCATCGAGAAAATGTATTTTAAGTTTTATATTTATTCTCTTGCAATATCTGTATCTGTATACAAACTGTGAAATATCTACACTTGATATGTGCAATCATGTAAATTCTGCCACTCAGCCTGTCTATTTATTAATATTACTTATTATTTTTTATTTTTTACTGCTTATGATCAGTAACTCAGGGGCAATATCAGTATTCTTAAACTGTGCAATATCTATACTTCTGTCGGTCAGTAATGTAAAATCAGTCACTCAGGCTGTGTCTTTATTATATTTTACTTCTTTCTGATGCTTCCTTATTATATTGCTTTGTATTTTTTTCTACTGATGCCTGTTTGCACTATCCCTCTGCTGCTGTAATGTTGCAAATTTCCCCGCCATGGGACGAATAAGGGATTATTTTATTTTATCTAATCGTATCACATCGTATTGTAGGGTATCATATCTTAAATATTAAAAGTAAAGGTAATCAGTGCAAAAAAAATAATAAATCAAAATAATGGAAAAGATTACAATACATTATTAAAATAGTTGCCAATTAATTTTATAATCAATCAACACATCTTTATAGCCAAACTTGCATATTCTCACCTTTGGTGTGCAAAAACCTTAATTTGTAAAGTAACTGTAACTAAAAGTATCTAATAATTGCAGTGAAGGAAGTGTAGTGGAGTAGAAGTAGAAAGTGGCATCAGATTAAAATACTCAAGTAAAGTAAAAGTACCTCAAACTTGTACTAAAATACAGTACTTGAGTACATGTAGTTACGCTCCACCACTGCTACGTAGCAATGTTTGCATGATAAAAAGCTTATCTAAGATGGTGAACATTATACCTGCTAAACATCAGCATGTTAGCATCATTATGTGGATGTTAGGATGCTATTGTTAGCATTTAGCTCAAAGCAACACTGTGTCGACTGAAGGGAATTTGATTTGTGACCCTAAAAGTGTTTTAAAAAAGAATATCTCTCTGGAAACAATGCCCTTGTTACTGTGGATAATCCACAGACCTCACTGTTAACAACTGTCATCAGACACTGACAAAGACATGCAGCAGTCCCGGTGAAAACAGCTGACAGCGAGGTTTGTGGCTTATTCTGAAGGATGGATTCATGAAACTCAGGCTGCCAGCTGGTCATCACAAAATCTGAGGCTTTCAGTGGGGGTGCCCATTACCCCCCTCTGCTTCCCTTTTATGTCTTTGCTGGAAGTTTTTGTGCTGTCTGTGTGATGCGGGGCAGGTGCTGGGCCAGCAGAGGGTCCCACTGCTGCTGACTGTCTGAGGAAGATTGAGGAGGATCTCACCTTTGGAAAACGTCAATTAAAGGGTTTGAAATCACTGACAGGTGAAGCAGGTCAGAAAGCAGTGCCTGGGAGTGGACTGACAGCTTCACTGACTCTATAATAAGATGTTGCAGTTGGCAGTTTTGATAGCTCCTCTCCAACTGAATAAGCTCCTGGCAAGGACACAGGCTATTCATCTTAGCTCCTTTTCTCGTGGGCTTCCCATCTGATGGTGCTCCTCACATTCTTATGTTTCTTAGCGAGAATGCTGTATTTCTGTTTTCTTCAGTGGGCATTCTACTTCTGAAAGAGATAGAGGATCTGAAGTGTCCATGTGGGTGGTGAAACTATCACTTACACATCTGAAGGCCTCCATGTTTGTGGTGCTGAGACATCTTACAGGCTCTTCAGTACCCTCCAGAGTCCACCGACAGACTGAGGTTCCTTTACAGTGTGAAGGACTTATTGAAAATAATGCGACAAGAAAAGCGATAATCGTCTTCAGAAATTCTGTCAGGCATTAAAAGACACAGCAGACGTCCATTATGAATTGCAGTGTGAATAGGCTGTTTTAATTCTGCTGCTATATGACAGACAGGGACTTTGCAGTTTTGTTTCACTGGCAATCTGACATAAGCGATGCATTAGATAACTTTATTATGACCTGTGTAGCAACAGCCTTCTTGCAGATTCAATATGCGTGTCTTCGCTTGCACCGTGTAATTAATTTCACCTCTTTTTCTAGCCATCTATATCAGCTCACCACCACAAAGTCAGAGAATCCATAACATCCATAACTGCTGTGACTGTCTTGAACATACATGATTCTTGCAACACTGGCAGCTGTCGTTGCCAAGATGCAAATTAATGAGCTGGATTTCACTTTTGGGGAAAAGTATGAAGCCAATATGAAGAGAAACAGGAAGAACTTTTTATTTCAGATATGCCACTGTAGCAGTTCATACTTTATGTGTTTAACTGTGAGTAGACGAAATGTTTCACTGAACTAAATCTCTTTTTGCCCTTTCTCCAAGAAACTTAAATGATTATTTTCCTTGTAAGGTCTTCTTTATGCAAATTGTAATATAGCTCAGCAGTGTCTTTTTATTAGGTGAGGAGAAGAAGAAGGTAAAGGTGCAACTTGTTTCCTTATTTTTTAAATTAAGCACTTTTCAGCTACTTCTGGAAGGCCGAGAGTTACACTGATTATTAAATGTTCTTCAATTAGTCAGGAAGATTTTTATTTATTTATTTATTTGTCTATTTATTGTACCCTTCCTGCTTCTGAGGAAATAATTTGGGCATCATGAAAAGATATAATACTGGACCCCACCATTAAAGGCAATGCAAAGCCTGTCCGACTGCTATAACCACACCTCCAGAACCCAATCAACCCATTCAAAGCTTTAAATATCATCTATCTAAGAGCCTGTGTCCTCTCTGGGCACTGTTTTGTTCTGGAATATTACCACTACATATTGAAACTGGTCGATACAGCAGAGAGTGAAATTCACTTTTTACTGTACTGTCCATTTTATGATGACTTAAGGAAAATTCTTTCAGACAAAGTACCAAAACAGGTAGGCATGCTCCAGGATTCCAGTATAATTAAATGGCTTTTTGATAATCACATATTTACAATATCTAAGTATAGCCATAAAGCCTGGAACAGAAGGAAACACACAACTTATGCACAGTAGCGGGCTCTTAGAGTGGATCTTATTAATGTACACTTGCAGGTATAGAGACTTTATACTCCACTACATTTATTTGACTTTCATAGTTACTACTGACTTTTAAAGTAAAAACATATACATGCTCTGCTAATGTGATATGATGCAGTATTATAATGCTCCCGACTTTTCTCCCCCACACGACGCCATTGATGGCGGTGAGTAGTCGACTGACTCAGTGTGGAAACATTGAGACATACTGTTGAAATCGCACTTGTTTTTCTTAAGACATCTCAAGATTTGTAAATTCACATTTTCACATTGTCCTTTGTTACACTAAAAGAAAGGGAAATGTTGATTATGAGGCCCATGAACCAGACTCACTATCTATCTATCTATCTATCTATCTATCTATCTATCTACCTACCTACCTACCTACCTACCCACCTACCCACCTACCCGGTCCTTTTCGGCACTCTAAGCGGACTCAGAGTAGTGACTCAGCATTTTTGGGCATATATGAACACTCCAAGAGAACTCAGACCCCTCTGAAGCGAACTGAACTCAGACCACCACCCAAGATGGCTTCAAGTCCGCGGAGCAGTTCATGTAACCTGTGCATTGTAAACTCAGGGTGTTTTCACACTTGGACCTTTTTAAATGAACCAGACTCAGTCCTCTTAAAGTGCACCAAAAAGTGGGCCGACAGAAAAGGGACTCGGTTCTTTTTGTGTTCACATTTTCAGTTCATTTGAAAGATGACTCAGTCCTCAATCTGGTCAACTTCAGCTCTGATGGGGCCTCAGTCCTCTTCTTGTTCACACTATAGCCTATATATAATATATATTGATGTAGGTTTGTTTATACTTTGATGTGGCACTGCAGTTGCTGTTTGATGTTCTCCTCGTTCCATAGGAGGAGTGCAGCTGTTTCATTGTCAGACCAAAGTACTCCTCGTCCACTGGTCGTGCTGTCGTTACCTGTGGCCATGGTTCTGTTGTGTTTATTGAAATAGCGTGTGATCTGTCTACGGCAAGTTTGGAGGGCTACAGTACAATAGCAAAAGGCAAAGCGGGCCCAGAGTGCTTTGTGTTCACAAGGCGCAGGTTAAGTGAACCACACCACGGACTTGAAGCGACGAGGTGGTCTGAGTTTGGTTCGCTTCAGAGGGGTCTGAGCTCTCTTGGAGTGTTCACATATGCGCAAAAAATCTCGCAAGGACACAGGACAAGGAGTGGTTTGGTCCACAGAAGATACTGCATGTCTCCAGATGTGGAATGTAGAATACATCAAACGGCAACAGTCGACAGCACAGAAACACAAAGGTTTTCCTCTAATTATAAGTGCACCTGCAAGTGAGGGGTTTCATAACCGCACTGCAGTGCCACATCAAAGTAAAACCAAAACTATGTCAATAATATATATAGTGTGAACAGAAAGAGAACCGAGTCCTCTTTCAAATGAACTGACAATGTGAACACAAAAAGAACCGAGTCCCTCTTCTGTAGGTCCACTTTTTGAACTGAGTTCAGTTCACTTTAAAAGGACTAAATGTGAAAACACCCTTATTTAAATGGATACTTCAAGATGCCAGATGTTAAACAAGAACCAGGACTACATTGTACTTTTTCTTGAGTGCTTTTCAACACACGACATATTAACACTTAAATAAAGTTTGTGCAAATGTAATACTATGCTGTTAACTTCCTGTTTGAGGACAGGCCTACAGTCTTCTTTCCATGCTTAGTTGTGTTTCTTCATCTTCGTGCACGCGCGTGCCTTTGCATCTGCCACTCGGTGTGTGCGCGCATTATAAAAACCCTTTGGTTCACGTGCGGAAAGGGACTGTGGAGGGGTGGGGAAGAAGTGACTTGTGGGATGCGGCAGGAGAGACAGAGGGGGAGAGTGACTGACACACAGAGTGGAACAACGGCGAGAGGAGCGGGAAAGAAACGGAGGAGAGCAATAAAACAACGGGTGTTACGGTTAATTTAGCGCCTGACATTCAGGTTTGCGCAGACAGACACACGGACAGACAGCGGAAGAAAAAGTTCAGATCCCACGAACCAGCGCGTGGGAGTGGGAAGCAGGATCGTGACTGACTGAGGCAAGCTCCACTGTCTGTCTCGTCATGGCAGGTAATTCAGTTTAACATTACACACATACACGAACAAGCCGGCGTTTTTACACCCGGACTCTAAACCAACGAGCTCTCTGTCCCGACGGTTGCAGGGTTTCGCTAACCCAGCCCAGTGTCAGTTAAGCTAACCGTTGCTAGCTAACATAACTTAGCTAGCTAGTGCTAACGTTAGCTAGCAAGCAAACTCGAGTGTCATCGCCCCTCTGGCCTGTCTTTGCCGACTAAAGCTAACGTTAGCTAGCCAGCTGCTGCTAGCAAACGATAGCTGTTTACCATTATCACCGGCCCGGGACCAGTCTGGCAAGCTAACGCTGCATACCATGCTAGCCAAACATAGCTATCCGCGACACTAACCCATAACGTTAACGCTAACTTCTTGTAGCCGTAACCGATGCTTCTCATACGTATGCACCGAATTTGCACACTGCTACTCTCAATTATCTGATCTGCTGTTGATGTTGAAACATAAAATGAATAGCTAAAGGCAAAACTGGCGGTTTTCACTCCAGTGCACACATATCTTAAACATGCCATGACTGGCTTGACAAGCCAGGCTAGCTAACGTTAGCTCAAACTTTGACATTGCCCACATGCAGGCTAGTACTCCAGGCCTGCTGCAGGCTGAACAAGCTTCTAAATATTCTGTGCAGTTTCTGACCAAACGGATTGAAGAGTTAAAAGAGCCAGTAGGGACATGTATATGTTTAAATGCAAATATTCTCCTCTTAAATCAGACCCACATAGTCCTGTTTTTTTGTAGCCTAACGTAGCATTTCGCATTTCATTCATCAGCTGATGCTTGTGCAGTGAATGTATAGTTATTAATAATTATATGCGACTTCAGTCCCTTGTATCCGATTGAGATTGGTGTCTATTTATTCATAAAGCAAAAAAAGATCATATGCATTTGGTCCATTTGGGCGGGGAAATGACACAGGTCTTTGGGCAGAGGTTTTTCACATCATCCTTTTGTTGGACCTCACTGACTGGGATGATTTGGACATTAAAACACCTGCTTGCTATGTCATTTTCCTCTGCAAGGAATGAAGGCAGTCTGTGAGAGAGCTACATTTTGTCCTGACCAGTACCAATCCTGTCCTGGCTGTTTGTTTTAAATCATGATTCATCGCAGAATACGTGTATGATGGAGCCAGGGTGACTCATAAATGTCCTTGATTATTCTGCAGAGCTGTTCCACTACATGCTATCAGCAAATCAGAGCAATATCCATCCTGTAATGACAGAAATGATCACATGTAGAAGTATGCGGAATCTTACTAGCTATGTTGTGCAATGAGCTATGTTGAGGGACGAACCTGTTGAGGCTAGTGATGGAGGTTGTTATCAAATGAGCCAGCATGTTTTTTCTTGTTGATGTATTTTTATCATACAGTAGGAGCCGGGCGTGAGAGCATCTCCTGCTGGTATATCAGTTGCCCAGTCTTAAAATAAAATATGTTTCAAGATGGTATTCACCTACTGTACTATAATATGGAGTTAAGTTAATATTTATGAACACGATCTGCAGTCAAAGTTTTCCTCAAGGTGGGAAAACCACTGAACCAGCCAAGGCTCAAATCTGATTTTTGATTCGGTGCATGCAGTTACACTCATTAAATATTAAAGATCTTTGCCGTCCAAGTGGCCTGTATTTCTTCACTGTATAAACTGTATGTGGCTTCTTAATATGCCCATAGACTAACTGGTTTTGCAGGTATCATGCCTTGAACAGTTTAGTGATATCTTGCCTATATCTTCTTGTTTAATGTTTGAGAGATTAAAAGGTCTTATTTGGAGCCAGTGTCATTTGTCTTTTGAGACTAGACTTGGAGAAGTTGTGGGAGGATATGTGCACATGTGTGACCACACATTTATGCAACAGGTCAGCCATCCGTCTGCAGTAGTTCCAACATAATGTCAGTGATCCCACGCTGCTTGAGAGTGACTGTGCTGAAGCAAAACACTTCCTTATAGAGGTGCAACTATTTGCATATACTAGCAAGGAAAGTCTAAATGCCCAAGAATGCACATTATTGCTGAAGCACTCTGTTTCATTATTGCCCGAAACTGTGAAACTTGGCCATCTTAGTTTATCCCAACCACTTGTACATCACAGTCAATGGCCAGGACAATGCAGTTAAGATCTGGGAAACAGTTTGACATTGAAATACATGTATCAAACCTGCCAGAATTGTACATGAATGTTTATATTTTGCTTTATCTCTGCAGGACCTGGAGGTGACATGCAGTGGTGCTTCTCTCAGGTGAAAGGAGCCATTGATGACGACGTAGCTGAAGGTATGAGCTCTGCCAAGAGCTAGTATCTGTGAGCGTAACACACATATGGGAAAAAATGTAATAGGTATTGAGTAATATACAACAGCTTTCAGTCAGTAAGCAGATAGCAGCTCAGTGTTGTCCTCATTTGTTCCATTCCCACCGGCTAGATATAGCACAGTTAAGCCGTGCCGTGGTGTGATGAGCCGTGATGGTACGCATTTCAACTATGAACTGTACAATAATACACTATAATGGATCTTAACTTAACCCTAGCTGTCAGATGACAGGCTCACCATGTGTGGTCCTTGTGTAGATGACTAGAGAGAAAGGGACATTTTTGAAAGGCTCGCTATGTTAAACAAATTTGTGGTGCCACACTCCTACATTATGCTTTTACTTGTAGCATACAGCAGCCTGTTTTCTAAATCATTGGCTATATTGGAGCTGTGTTGTGAGGCGACGCTAATGCAAACCGAACACTTCTTCCTCTCGTTGCTTCACATTTAAAGCTTTCCACTGGCAAGCCTCAGGAAGTCTCTTTATATTTACAGGAAGTGCAGCCTTATTTGTCACTGAGGTTGAGGACTCTGATTTCGGTTGCTCATGTTCTGGTGCAGGTGTCCCAACTATAGGGACATGGCAACAGAGCCTTCAGCAGGCCAGATGGCTGATAATGGACAGAAGTTCAGAAATGCTGAATAATATATCCATGATTGTGAAGGCTTATCAGACACTATGCAGTAGTTTATACTCCTGTTTGACAGGCTTTCTGGAGAGTTATCGCAGTAGCAATAATTTCCACTTCTGTCTCAATGCAAGGTTTACAGAGGAATTAGCACTTATGCTATACACCCTTTGTGGTATAATGTGCTCTGCACATGTATTTTACCAGCCAGTGTTGCACATTGCACAATAAAGTTGCACTGCATTCAGTGGCCAGTTTATTAGGTGTGCCTACAGATGGGTGACAGATTAAAGGAAAAAATGAACATCACAGTAGGAGTCAGACCACCATGAGCTTAGAGAACAGCTTTGCCGCTCCTTGCCCAGTCTGTAATAACATAAGGACATATAGCATGATCACAGACATCACTAAACAGATTTTATTCATGTTATTTTCAAACTCACCATCCATTCAGTGAGCCCTGGTGCCCTGTAGCATCTGCATCTGTGTTATCTCACCCTTTTTGTTCAGGTTTTTCCTTTAACTCTTTGAAACCTGAGCAAATTGGTTTAATGTCTTTTAAAAACATGGGGAGAAGGCAATGAGTAAGAAAAGAAGAAATGGCTTGTAAAATAGCAGGAAATTAGTAAAAAGAGAAATTAAATACAAGAAAATTAGTTAAGAAAGAAAGTTTAAAAACAAACAAGAAAATGACCTGGGAATAGTGCTTTAACATAATTTTTTAAATGTAAAGGTAATTATCAGAATAAATGTAGTTTTCCATGTTTGTTTTTTTTTTAAATAATTATCTAAATCCANAGTGCTTTAACATAATTTTTTAAATGTAAAGGTAATTATCAGAATAAATGTAGTTTTCCATGTTTTTTTTTTTTTTAAATAATTATCTAAATCCATTATTATTATTATTATTATTATTATTATTATTATTATTATTATTATTATTTTATTTTTTATTTTTTTTTGCAGTTTGTGGGACATTTCTTACGAAGTTGCTCATTGCTTTTTTCCCATGTTTTTGAAAGAAATTACACTAATTTGCACTGAAAAACTTGCAAAAGGTGTCTTAGGAGCAGCACAAGAAAAGTGACATTGCTCCAGGTTTCAAAGGGTTAATTTGTTCCCCATCGGTAGCTAAGAGAGGTGAGAGGTGTTTCTGTTTTTGCCTACCCTTCTTAATATAAATAGAGTCGACAAAATAATAGAAACACAATACAAATCAATAGCACCGCAAACTACAGCTTCTAAAACACAGTGCTGTCGTTGGTCTTCCTGTCAATTTGTGGCTGATGACTGCACCCCAAGAGATGCAACATATTTCCGTCATGCCTGATGCATGTATCTAAGCATATATGGTTTCTGTTGATTATACTTTATTGGAAGTTGCATTGATTCAGCGATACAAATCTGCTTTTACGAACCCCCAAAGGACGGCCGTGTAGATGGAATTTAAAGAATGACAGTATGCTTGACTGTAAAACAGTCATGTTCACTTGATGATGCTCTGCAGCATGTTTTGGCCCTTTAACACATTCCAACAGTGGAGTGACAGAGAGATGTTACGTTATTGTCCGCCCACAGTCTTACTCTCACTGTTATTGATTTATGTAACATCCTCATATAGTCAGAGACTTCCATAAGCCATTAATAAATAATGCAGGTAATTGCTTTGCTGTTGCCAAGAGTTTTTTTATGTTATACATTTTATAGGTTAAATCATTGACTTGATGGATAATGACTAACAGCAGTTTAAAGTATGTCTTTTCAAATAGCCTTGCTGCTAGTTCAAATATATTAGCCCCTATTTTGAGCCTCAGGGAGCACAACATACACAAAGACCTCCTACTACCACCTTTGGCAGCATTGTCTTTCTGCTCCAGTGGGCAACAAAGGGTTAAATAAGTGTATGTGCGTCTGAGTGAGTTTCAGTTGATAAAGCAACATACTACTGCTGGGGGGAAACATGCTTTGCTGTCAGAGTGAGGCAAAAACTAGGTTACTGATCATTTTCCGTCTGCTCTACATGCTCTGACATCTTTCTGCATCTCAGGCCTCCACGCTCGTCCCTCTCGTGCACTCTGGTCCCACTACAGATTAATCAAGGGTTAGCTGGGATTAACTGAGTGCTTCCTTATTGTCTTTTGGCAATATGTCATTATATGTCTGTTCACTAATTTAAAAATAACATTAAATGTCTGTCATGTTTGTGTCTTTTTTGCAGCGGACATCATATCCACAGTTGAGTTTAACCACACAGGGGAGCTGCTAGCCACAGGAGACAAGGGTGGCCGTGTAGTTATTTTCCAGCAGGAAATAGAGGTACAGCTGCAAGTTCATCTTCTGTTGAGTTTTATTCCCACGCATTATCCATTACAGAAAAAAAGTCAACTCTGAACTCGAGTAAGAGTTTAAAACTTTAGCTGGTGATATGCTTTATGTCCTAAAGTAGCTGTCACTACTAATTCAAAACATGTCTTTGTAGAATGAAACTTACAAAATCTAACATCTGCTCTTTTCATCTTTGTCTGATATTTCACCCGGCTCCCTGCAGAATAAGAATCAGCCTCAGTTCCGGAGCGAATACAATGTTTACAGCACTTTCCAGAGCCATGAGCCCGAGTTCGACTACTTGAAGAGTTTGGAAATAGAAGAGAAGATCAACAAGATTCGCTGGCTTCCTCAGAAGAATGCTGCTCAGTTCCTGTTGTCTACTAACGGTGAGTTTGTCATTTTTATTGAGCACAGATATTATATATATATATATATATATATATATAGATATATATATAGATATATATATAGATATATATTTAACAGCAGTCTGTCGTGACATTAAACCATTTTAACGAGGAAACTTAATACAGCCCCGCTCACACTTCACAATCAAATGTGAGCCAGAACTGGAATGAAAGTTTATGAAAACGTAATCGCAGTTTCCTCTGCAAGACTGCAAAATTCCTGGTAATTTGAATATGATTACAAGTAATGTTTTGTGCTTTCTATCTCAAACAGAACATCCAGGTTCTCCTCACATTTCTTTTAACATCATATCATGCAGTGTTTCCCACAGCTATGACATACACAAATGGTCAACTGCAGGTGACAAACATCAAACACGTGTGACAGTATTTTGATTAATTGAATATTTCTTTTAATTTCATACACATTACATCATTGTGTTCTTTTCTAATCACACACAGAGCTAATGCTTATCATTTCTCTTTCTCTGTCTGCTTGTGTGTATGTTTGGGTTTGCGTGTCTCTCTCGCTCTCTGTTAAGACATGTGGAATAAGTAGGCTGTGTGAAAAACACAATCACAGTCACAAATTTCATTGTGGGGAGTAATAGGGGTGGGTGGTATGGCCCTAAAATAATATCACGATATTACAGGGTATTTTTGCGTTAACAATATTCTTGACGATATGACAAATTGGTTTAAAAAAAGCAAATGGAAGTGACATGCAGCAAAGGGCCACAGGCGGCAACAGCCTTGTACATGGGGCGCCTGCTCTATCCACTAAGCCATTGCAGCGCCAACATATATGGAGTTTTTTGTCGAGCCGCGAGTGTCACGTAGGTTTACATTACCAAAGACGATACCAACTCACATGTGCGCATGGCGAGAGAGGAGAGGGAGAGACGCTGTGCTGCTGCCGGCGGAGTCGCTCAATGAGTTCCCTCTGCAGTGAGGGTAACTCTCTGTAGCATCCAGGGCGCCACAGTTTATTCCACACTACTGAAGCTGCTCCTCTTTTAGGAACCACTGCACGGAGTCAGTAATAATTTTGCTTTTAGCCATGAATTTTTTATATGTTACTAAAAATTATACCTGTATTATCATGAGTGAGATCATAGGGCACATTCCTTGGTAGTAAAATTGGAGGAAATGAAACTCCAGGAGAAACGCAGGGAGTGGGGCAGGAAAATCAAAATGGCTGGCAAGCATGGGATGCAGATTTTAACAGTTATCAGAATCAGATCATATATATTCTTTCCCATCGATAAGACACTGAGGTTGTCCCCATTAGACGTGTCATTCTGACAGGAGGGAAACGCTATTCATTCGACGGGGGAACAGACTTTGAAACGCCTGCGTTTCGGGGCGCCTCCGCTTCAGTCACAGTAGCAGAACGAACAGGTGCGGGAGGGATAGAATGAAAGGCGATTGTCCACTAGTCAATAGATTGCAGATGGCAACATTCTCTTGGGCTGATACAAAAATAAAAAATGCTGAAATGGGTCAGCAAATATACTTTGAAAAGTCTAAGTGTGGGGAAACACTGCATCCTGTACGAGGCCATTTTTATTGGGGATCAAACCCTCAATAAAATCTGCAGTTTGAACCTTCCTCTGTATGCTAAGTGTGTGCATTTGTCTTTGGTGCTGCTGTTATTGACATTGTTATTTTTCTCTTTGAAAGATAAGACAATCAAGTTGTGGAAAATCAGTGAACGAGACAAGAGACCAGAGGGCTATAATCTGAAAGAGGAGGATGGACGCTACAAAAACCCCAACACTATCACGGCACTGCGGGTCAGTCCTTGCATCACACACAACCTGAGTTTTATTTTAAACAGTTGGATTATTCTGCCACACTAGAGTTTCTACCTCTAGCTGAAAGTTATCTCTACACATGTATTTTATTCTTGATTTATTAAGAGAGTTTTGTGGGTTTGTTTATTGACGTAATGCCAACATTCTTTTATTACCTGTGGTTATTCAGATTGTTATGGTCGTTCAAATGTTCGAGTTGCCCTGAAAATCCACACAGGTTATGTGGCCACAGCTATCACGGATTTGGGTGAAACTATGCTGGGAGTTTGCTGAGATCACCAAATTATATATTTAATAGAATCATATAGGAGCAGGTTATCCTTCCCAAACAGGAACAGGTGTGACAAAACTGAGTCATCTTAACAGGACAAGTGAAATGTCGTCAAGCACTGACTAAGCTAACACAGACAGGAGATGTCTGGACAACCAGAATAACTGAACACTTCTGTGGGTGTAACATTATGTGTGGTGGCTTTAACTGTGGGCACTGTTTACCTGTCATAGTTGTACCTCTGAATTCAAAGAGAGGCTAATAGTTTAAAATTCCGGTCTGACAAACTTGGATGCAAAAGAATTAAACATGGGTGTGTGACAGGTCGGGAGCGGCTACCGGTTTGGCTTCCTTTTATGTCGCTAACGGCAAAGATAACGGCAGCTTGCAATCTGTGCTGCTTCAGTTGCTCTTCAAGCTAATGTTTGGACTCATGCACGTTCTGGGTGTATAGTTGGCAAGTCACTCAGCCAAAAAGCTCATGTTTCACACTGCTGTGATTGCTTAAAAGTTAAAGAAAGGCAATTCAGGTTTTAATGAGTGTATTTTAAAAAGGATCTTACAGCCTGTGTAGACTGCTGTATTGATTTAAAAAGAAGCAAATCTGTTTGTTAGACTTACATTAGATTGATGACTAAAAAAAGTGGCTGGAATTCTTCCTGTACAGAGACAGTGCCAGCGCTTTTATTTCGTCACTGGCTAGATGCTCTGGTCATAAAAGTCCATGAAGAGCTTTGTGACGGACTAGAAATGTGCCACAAGGAACTTTAAGAGCGTCAAAATTCATCCCTGCCTGTGTAATGTTAAGTTTAAATATCATATCCTGTGTGTTTTAATCGCAGGTACCAGTTTTGATACCCATGGACCTCATGGTGGAGGCCAGTCCACGGAGGGTGTTTGCCAACGCTCACACCTACCATATCAACTCTATCTCCGTCAACAGTGACAATGAGACTTACCTGTCCGCAGACGACCTCCGCATCAACCTCTGGCACCTAGAGATCACCGACCGCAGCTTCAGTATCCTTAAATTTGCCTGTTCACCTGCCAAATCCACGAAACTCTGATTTGAATGTGAGATTAACAACGGGATCAGCTGTATTTTTGTAAATAGCCTGATATTTTTCCATCCACCTAAAATAACATTTGATGCTCTAAACATTTGATAGGGAGAAGAAACAAGGAAAATATTTTAGAGGAATTAACAGTGGGGTCAAAATAAAGCTGTCACAGGAGACAAAGCTGTGTCTTTCATGTCCTGCTAATGAATGCCATCCCTGATGTTTATTTTGTCTCCACACACTGTTCCATTATCAGTCTAATGATGCTTTTGTTTAGTTTTTTGTCCCCTGTGTGAATGCTCTATTCAGCAGACGCTGTCACCCAGTTTGACACTTGCCAAAGAAAGTTGCGACGATTTTTCAGAGCGTGATTGTGGAGATACTTTAATGTGAGCTGGAAGCTTTATTCCTTAACCCCGTGCTCTTCAGATATTGTTGACATCAAACCGGCCAACATGGAGGAGCTAACGGAGGTGATCACAGCAGCAGAGTTCCATCCTCATCAGTGTAACACCTTCGTCTACAGCAGCAGCAAAGGAACCATCCGTCTGTGTGACATGAGGGCTTCGGCGCTGTGTGACAAGCACTCCAAATGTGAGTACCTGCTTTGATCATTTTTAATCACCATTCTTTGACAGGTGGTTTAAGGACTGGCGTCATTTAGCTTAGCGTCCTGTTTGTCAGTGAACTACTCTTTATCTAGGGCTGCCCCCCCGACTAAGAATTTTCCTTTTGACCAATAGTCGTCACTTAGGGCCATTGGTCTGCTAGTCGCCCGCATGCTAACGATATTAATTTAAATATTAAGTTATATATTTTGGGCGGGGCAACACAATGTTTTGAGTTGAAGGTGTGAGAAAGAATAGTATCAGTAACATTGTTAACACTGTGCTACATTACAGAGAAATACAAAACCGTACTAATGAACCTTCATTAATATAGGCCTATATTTTATCTACAAGTGCACGTCACACACTGAGCGAGCCGCCTGTTAATGACACTGATAATGACTTTAGTTGTTCTTTTATCTCAGACATGTTACGATGTTACATACCTTGACATGTTTCAGCGGAAACTTCTGCCTTCCTCCAAAGTGTCACTTGGTGGTTGTGACGCGTCTTTATCAGCTGATCTGTCAATCAGCCGATATTAGGGCGACGTGACCGTCCTGTCAAAAACTGACAGGACGCCACCTGCTGTCCGCCAGACATAATGAACACCAGTGAACTGTTAATGACGCTGTGGGCTAATGGGCATGTAGCTACTTCCATGTTTCAGATGATACGTCATGTTTGTAGTCGACCAATGAAGATGAGTTTACATGTCACCTTGGATTCGTCCCTCACCTTCTCAAAATGATCCCACACTTTGGATTTCCTGCCCGACATGTTATTAACTAGCCTGTGGAATAACCGCAGGTACCAGCCCTGGAAATTAGAGCTGATCTTCTTCCAGGAGCTGTTTATAAGTGTGTAGGCCTGTCGTCCATGGGACAGATGTAAAGCTCTGGGTAGCCCTGCACTAACATGATCAACTTTTCCATATTTATCAGACTGAATATTCACAGAAGAAGGGAAAGATATCCGTCGGCTGTGATTGGTTTGTAACCTGACTCCTGTCTGACTGCTGAGCATGGCCACTTCCTTTGTCTGTCCTTTCAAATTTAATTCCCACATGGTCCAGTCAGATAGGTTTTGATTTATTTTGACAATTTGCAGCTCCTAACAGAGTTTCTAATTTTTTTTATTCTGCATCTAAGCAACCAAGGAAATCTTGCCAACTAATGATCTTTCTGGTCGACTAATGTTTGATTACTGTTAGGTGGCAGCCCTAAGTAGCAGTGATAACATTAACCAAGACCAGGCGTTCTCAAAGTGGCCAAGGTGCAAAAAGATTTACCGATTCCTCATTTAGGCTGTTGTCTGTTTATAAATAACCTTTCACCACATTTAAAACAGTAGCAACACTTAAACATCTTCTGTGAAAATTTTCATTCATTTCATTCTTCTCATACACTCTCAATCACTCTGGTTTCTTTTCACCCCCCTCATGCACTCAAAAACCTGGCTATGCTGTAGTTGGTCAATATTTCATCTTCCTCTCTCTTGTCCAGTGTTTGAGGAGCCAGAAGACCCCAGTAATCGCTCCTTCTTCTCGGAGATCATATCTTCAATCTCAGATGTTAAGTTCAGCCACAATGGCCGCTACATGATGACTAGAGACTACTTGTCTGTTAAGATTTGGGATATGAACATGGAGAACAGGCCAGTGGAGACTTATCAGGTAAGACCCACAAACACATGCACAGTTACAAAGTGTCAGGCTTGTTATTGAAGTGTAAACTGGTTATGAGTGACTTTTCATTATCACTGACACCGCTTGGAGGGCCTGTTGCTCTGGAGTGTAGAGCAGCAGTCCCTGTTTTAACTTAGTCTGCATGTCAAGAGTCTCTTGTTAGTGATGTTGTAGTATCAGCATTAGACTGGTCATTTATTTTTAGTGCTGCAAAGATGTGACTTTGAAGCCAGCCTCATATCACACCACCTTATTGAAACTAAACAATATTTGATCACTTGTCTCTAAGGCTCCGTCCCAACACACACCTTGCCCCTACCACTTGGCCATACCCCTCTGTTTTGGGCATTCACAACTAAGGGCAGGGTGTCCTGATTCTTGTTAGGATAGAGGTGCAGGGTGAAGTGTCAGGGCTACATAACCCTTCAAATGGAGGTTTTTCCAGAGGCAAGCTCTAAACAGAGTGTTGTGAGAAATTGTTGGCAAGATGGCTGTGCAAGCTGCAAAAGAAACCCACAAATGGATTTTCGATATTACGATAATCACCGTGTTATCTTAGTTTAACGTTGTTTCAGTGACGTATGCTAACATTACATTGTTATTGCTGATTTGTGCGCAACAGTCCTGCATTTTGATGAATTTCCATGTCTCATTCCCCCACTTTGATGGCATATGACAAATTTACCTTATGTCCAGCGGTGACATTGCTGCACTTGTTACCGCTCTTCTAACATCAGTGCAGACTGGCATGATAGGAGCACAGGATGCTACTGCTATCCTACAGAGCACCGATAGTGGCCTTTGAAGCAATGTTTTTATTTGATGGCCTGTTTGATCGACTGTCAAACTCAAGTTGTGAACAAATCACGAGTGCCCATACCTTGCCTTTAATAGAACATTAAATGTAATTTTCTTCTCATTTCAAATTTAATTCAGTGGCCAACATGCATTTATTCTTAATGGTGACACTGTGCTGTAGATATGCTGCTAGTTAAAGAACCAAATCTCTGAACAATGGCCACACCTTTTTTCAGTCTGTCTTGCAGTTCCAAATAGTGGCCACATGAGGGCACCATAAATGCATGATTTTGCTGTGCACTGGCATTTGCTCCACTGTGACAAGCTTCCACACAGTATGAAGCACAGAGATGGCTGACATGTATGATGCTTACACTGGGTGTGTGATCCTTGAAGTCACCCCCTCACATCTGTGTCTCATCGTTACAGGTTCATGAGTACCTGAGGAGCAAGCTGTGCTCGCTGTATGAGAACGACTGCATCTTTGACAAGTTTGAATGCTGCTGGAATGGCAATGACAGGTGAGGAGAGCACCTTTAAATTACTTTAAATTCATTTTAATATCAGCTGCATGCCAGTGGTGAGTGTACCGTTAAACCTAGTACTCTGAGTTTCATTTCAATCTTTTACTAATGGACATTATTCCAGGATTGACTCGTGTTAAATGCTCGTATATTTTTCTCAACCTCCCCCATCAGTGTGGTGATGACTGGCTCATACAACAACTTCTTCCGGATGTTCGACCGTGGTCAAAGGCGGGACGTAACCCTGGAGGCCTCCCGAGAAAACAGCAAACCCATGCAGGTCCTAAAGCCTCGCAAAGTGTGCGCGGGCGGCAAACGCAAGAAGGACGAAATCAGCGTGGACAGTTTGGACTTCAACAAGAAGATCCTTCACACTGCCTGGCACCCCCAGGACAACATCATCGCAGTGGCGACGACCAACAACCTCTACATATTCCAGGATAAAGTAAACTAACAGCGGGGTGAGCTTACTTGATCTGGCGCGGGTGACGCCACGTGCACCACCCACCGCCTCATCCAGGGTGATCTGCGGTAATGCCTACAACCAGCATCCCTGTCCGTCGCTACTGGGTGACCAGACTTTGCCACTTTGTTCTAGATGTGGACAGAGGATGCCTCGCTCTTGCCCATCATCAGCCTGTCTGTGGCGGAGTAACATCTGCCTTGTTGTTTAAGTGATGTTGTGCCAATTTTTTTTTTTTTTTTTTTTTCCCTTTCGTATGGCTTTTTTTTTTTTTTTGCCAGCCCACCTGCCCTTTTCTTCCCCCGGGGTATCATGGGTAAATGAGTTTAATTTCCTTAAAATTCTGAATACAGACACACTTATTTTTATAACTTTCCCCCAAATGGCTCTGTGGTAGAAAACGAAAAACACTTATTTAGTATTTCCCCTTACTGTTCTGTGCCATGGTAGTGTTTATTTTTCTAAGAAAAAAATTGCCAGTCTTTTTTTTGTTGTGTGTGCGTGTGTGTGTATACACCTTTTATTAATTCATCCGTTATACTGTCATAGTATTCTTTGAGTCTCTTCACGTCTCCCCTCGTTCATTAAACCAAACATACCCAACAGTCACAAATGTATGCTCACGGTTTTCTTCACAAACTTGCTGCTTGTACCGGACAGCAACAGGAGTCTGAGAAGTACAGTGTGTTTTCGCAGATTGACAGAGGAGTTGTCCCGCTCACTGTTGCTGTTCCTCAGGCTCTGGGTGGTCAAATAGGTCCAAACTACTGCAACGATTTTCTTTTGGATTGGCTCTGTGTCTTGACATCACGTTTATCGGTTCCTCTTCCTCCTTTTGTTTGTGTTCAACAATAGTCAGGTATAAGAGATAGCCTATTCAAATAAAATTATTATGATTGTCATATTTATATTTAAAAAAAAAAAAAAAAAGTATCACCAGATTTGTTCCGTCCGATTTTGTGAAACAAAGCTGGACCTCACACATCTTTTCTCTAAGTATTGTCTTCCCATGGGGTGTACCACAGCTCTGAAGCAGTACTTCACAACAGGGAAAACCTTTTCTTTTTGTTTGTTTGATTTGACACTGGACTCTTGCTGCACCAACTGAAGTACTTGGATGTGTTGTAAGTTTAAAAAGAAAAACATTATTTGAGGCATTAAGTCACTTAAAAGTGTTTGTTTAAACTACTGCGGACATTATTACTGCTACTGTATGTGATGGTACCATAAGCTGCACAAAGGATTTGCAGCAGTTGATGTCTCCACACGTATTTAAAAAATGGACAGCTCAGACTATATTGATGCCTCTAGTAATGTATAACTACAATTTTAATCTATGACGGTGAAGATAATAAAGGAACTACTTTTTGCACCCTTGTGATTGCGTGATTGTTGATGAGATCTCAGCAGTACTATGCTGTGTTTAATCAATGTTGATCCCTCATAGTGACAGGCTATGATGCTCCTTTGCATTAAACCAGGCATGACTTCTAACCCTGAACTGCACTGTTTCCCTATTTTGGGCACCTGTTGGGTGTTCAGTCATTAAAAATTAAGATAACCTGGCACCCCATCTGTTAGTCTATCCCTGATCTGACTGCTGGACAGTGAAAATCACCCGCCCTGGCACCACTTATGGTTTACTGCAGTCAGCTGATGTGGTGTCTGGTTGCCATAAACTAGACTTGGGCACACATCTGCATGTGCTGCGTACGTGGGAGCATGCACGCCTCCCCTGAGAAGGGGTAAACGGAGCCAGCGCCAATCACCACACGCCTTATAGCTTGCATTCTCACTTTCCACTAACAATCCATACTACCAGTTCATGCATGACGTCTCCTGTGCTGGTGTTTTTTAATTTTCTCTGGTGGTTATGTAATTCGCCTCCCTCTCCCTCTTTTGTGATCAAGGGGACAGCGTGACGTCATCACCCAGCTTCGGGAAGGTCTGGCGGCTCGCGGCTCCTACTTCCAGACCAGCTAACGGGCGATAAACAAACTGCAGCGGTGCCTTAGCTTAGCTTAGCTTAGCTTAGCTGGGGGAGAAAAACAAAACACCAAACTGGGTAGAAGGCCACTCGGGTCAGCTGTACTATCGCACGTCTGAATGTGTGCAGATAAGGTAGTGCGCGTTTTTGCACTGACTTGAGCCCCTTTTTTATGCAACCCGCCCTGCTCACCAGGCACCACGATGTCCGACGCTGCTAACGTTACTTCCACAGACAACAACGGAGACTCCGGGCTAAACGGTAAGCTAACTGCTAGCAAACTGCCTATTAGAACAGCCTGTCAGTGTGTTTTCTGACAGGGGAACGCACCGTGGTATTAAAAATATATTTTTAATAAGTTTATTGAGGGTTCTTGCTCATTTAAAACAGTTTATTTAACCGTTTATCTTTTTTTTCGCCGTGAAGCTACATTAAAGGGGGAGACGTTAGAACGCTATGTTCCGTGTGTTTATTGACAGTGGTTGAACCAATGGCGTTTCGACAAGCTTGACTGACCGGCGAATGAGCCAATCAGCGAGTCACGCGGAGGGGTGGAGGCGGGTTTAAGCTTTGTCAACAAGGCGAGATGGAAGAAGTCAGAACAGGCGAAAATGGGGGCAGAGAAATGTTTTACACGTAGTTGTCCTTTTATAGTAAGTAATATATGTAGGAACATATTTACAGCCTCTTTCATTCCTTTTCATGTGCTATATTTTCAGATTTCAGCAAAAATAATCAATTTTAAAGTATTTAAGGATTTCTAAAGAGCTAACTAACTGAATTCTCATTTGGCAAATTGCACTTTTTTCCACATTGCGTTCACTGTTTCACCTGAAGATGCATTTGTTGAGGATAAGCTCCATTCAAGACCTCATGCAAGGCTTGCGTAAGCCATAATAGACGTAAACAAAGGCATTTAAATTACCCTTCCCTTCTGACTCAGGGGCTTACTTGCAGAGCTGAGGTGGTTAAAGTTTTACCACACTATGGGGGGCTGTGACTTGGCATGCTATTTATGGCTCCAGTGACTCCAGGACAGACGTTTTGGACGTGAGGAACAGGGGGAAAGAGTTACACTGTAGGAACATTGAGGCTGGTTGATCCAAAGCCACAATGGGCAGCAATCAAACTTTCCAGCCACCTTTTTTCCTTTTTTTTGGAGACACGTGGATTCATTTTTTTTAAAAAATGGGATCGGATAACTAAAGATGGACATTACTGTGGAGCAAACAGGTTGCCAGCATCTGTTCAACAGCGTGTGTTGGCTATGTCTTCCTCTGTTGTATGAGATAGAAAGCAACAAGTGTTTTCTTGTTATATTCCAGTCTGGTATTCCTGTTAACTTTTTGTCTAAATACTTTAATTCCCTGTTTTGCCAATAACAGGCAAAATCCTAGAGAAGACCTGCAAACTTTTCAGAAGGATCAGATGTATTTTACTTTGTCCAGGGCCCCGTAATCCCTTGCTACCACAACATTAACTCAGCACTATTCTTGATTAACTTACTTTCACATGAGGCTGATAAACTTTGTGTTGACTGAGTCAGAATAACTTTAGAGGCATAAAATTCACAGGAGATTTTATTGGTAGCATTCACCAGGATATATTGGACAGTGACAGTACATGCTGAGACATATCATGAGGGACAATAAGACCTTGCACTGATCAGATGAAAAGGCCAGCAGTGTGCTCTGTTATCTGACACCATGTTATTTTTGGCATTTCCTGGAGCTCCTCCAGCAGTGTCGTTTTTATCTAATACCTGGGATCTTCAGGCAAGAAGCAACGTCAGCCCTCCTCCCTCCTCCCTCAGCATCAGTAGATCAGAGGTCACATCATGTCTGCTTCCTCTAAAGCCACCCAACAGCTGATAGCTGCTCTGCGGCCAGAATGTTCGGAAGCCTCGGCACCATGGCGATGTGGTTTTAGTCCACAGAGCGGAGACAATGGGCTGTCGCCAGCAGCTTGGCTCCCGGTCCGCTGTGTAATCCGCAGGATGAGTGCAAGTGCTGAGTCGAGGCCAGTTTAGGGGGGGAGGGGTGCATCATTTGGGCAGTGGGTATAACTGGCCTGATGCCTGTACTGTGAAATTCAGTCCCCTGAAAGCTCATGTGAACATGATGTTTACTTACTGTTAAAGGGTCAAGTGACCTGCTCAAGAGGCCTTCCTCTTTTTTATTTCAGTGAGGACAGCAGGAGAAAGTGTTCTCAAAGCTGCCTGACAGAGGATCTTGGGAAATATCTTCCTTATTCTTCAGATTCGTGCCCAGGCTAACCCTCCCCTCCCCTCCTCTGTGTCTGCAACCCACCTCAGGCATGCTGTGCCTCCTCAGCTGCCCGTCCATGCTAGAGCTCACGTACAAACAGGGAGGGCATCATATATCACAGCCAAGGTCTACAAGACACAGCAGCACATACACAGGCAGGCATTTACTGCCCTTTCATCACACAGCAGTAAATAGAGCTTTACTCTTGAACCTCTCTGACTGACAGGCTCAGTTTGGTCGTTGTGTTGTTGACCACCCTCAGTTTAGGACTAGGAAATCATTTTGACATCTCCACTCTCTTTCTCATCCCCCTATTTTCCTGTGGCTTATGAGTGAAAGCCTTTTGTCTGTGCTCTGTGGGAGTTCCACTTACGAGAGGTAGATATTTTGACATGTCATAGCAGGAAAAGCAGAGGTGCAATTAACAGCATTAATGATGTTTGCAAATCCATTTAGGTGTGTTGGTTTTCGGCATTGTGCATGCTGGGTCACCAGGAGACTAAAACCTGCAAGGTGCCACCATTAATCTTCTTCGTTACAGCTGTGCTCGTCCTGCTGTAACAAAGTCTTTCAAGGCTGTAACTTTCTCCCTTCACTGATAGTCCAGACAATATGTCAGAAATTAATCACTCTGTGGACATAAAGTGAATAAGATTAATGCTGTGACAACACAATGAGTCAAAGTTTATTTTGAGTCGTCAGTAAGAGTCTTTTTCCCAGTGGACAGAAACACATGTCATTGAGGCAAAGATGATGGTTATATTGAATTTAGGTGTGTCACTTTCAGGCTCCAGTTATTGTGCATGTATGCTCACTGGCCTGGCTTACTGGGACACTTAAATGTGATCATCATCAATGATATTAGCTTTACCTGTGCTTTTCTTGCAATGACAAGTCAAAATGTCTGATATAGAAAAAGTTATTGGAAGATACTTTCTTGCCCAGAGTGAAATTGTTCGTCAGAGCTTCTGGAGTCCATATACAATCCAAAGTGCACGTAGAGAAAAATCAGTGGCCGCACCAAAACAGAAGATTAGGTATGCAGTGCATTGTTCCCTTCTGTATAGGCACAGGCAGCCTATTGTTATGGGACTGTTGCCAAAAGGGTGGTAAAATGCACCAAAATAAACAACGACACAGTTAAATGACGCTAGTCATTTGCGCACTTATTATTTTAGCGGCCAGTGTAAGCAAATAGCCTGCTCCTTGGGGCATATCAGATCTTGCACGGAGCAGGATATTGGTTTATTCATTTATTGACATGACTTTACATTGACTCCTTCTTATCAGCCAATTATGACACTTGTATACAGACATGTCTATTCACAGGAAGTCTTTGAAAAGGAATGCAGATTTTTATGATATCTAATATTTATGTTGTAATATCATGCAGTCCAGCTCTTTTGTGGTTTAACTTTTATCAAGTTTTACCTTAATATCATCTAATAATGGTCCTCTACAATTATAAAGGGGGAAAATAAAACCTTTTTTAAAACTGTGCTGCAAAGGGATCTTGTGTAGTAAACTACCTTGTCAGTATTGTCCTGCAGCAGGAAATAAAACTTTTAAGTGCACTAGTGGGGACATAAAAAGTTGGTGAAAATGTTTTCAACTAACCTTTTTAAAGAAATCAGTGTCTTTTGTCTTGGTGAACATTATCAAAAATCAAAACAAACATTCACACATTCTTCCCTCAGGGTCCTGGGTGGAGCTGGAGATGAACAGAGCCGCAGCCGGATCAACCCAGTCCTCCTCTACAGGCGGCTCGTCTCCAGGCCTGCTGCCTCTGCCTCAGGTGGAGGAGGAGGAGGCCATGGTGGGGGGGCTGGAGCACGTCCCATCCTCGTCCTCGATCCACAATGGAGACATGGAGAAGATCCTGCTAGACGCCCAGCATGAGTCAAGTCGCAGCAACTCCTCCTGCGACAGGTAGTGTTAAAGGGGAACTCCACTGATTTACACATCAAAGCTTAAAGGTCATGGGGAGTACTACTGCATGTATAAAGCCTTGTGTGGCTCCAGGGAGAGCTCTGTGAAGCTCGGGGCTGCATTAAAGAGGACCTATTATCCTCATTTACACATTCATACTTGTGTTTTGAATTCCTGCTAGAACATTACATGCCTCAATGTTCAATGTATTGACCCTCTGTCTGAAAGGCTTTGTTTAGCATCTGTCTCATGAAGCCCCCTTCCTGGGAAAAGCCCAATCTGCTCTGATTTCCATATCTCAGTGTCTGCACTATTGTTGCAGCTGGAGGAATGATTGTAATGGAGACTAGTGGCACTTTCTACTCTAAAAAAAAAATCACCATTTAAAGCTTCTAAACCAAAATCTTAACAATCTGACAGGTTCCTGCAGGAATATGGTCCAAAACTGGAGAGAAATCAACAACATCGGCAACCAAGATTACATATTTCCTTGGTGTTAGCATCTAGCTACATGTAGCAGTGTAGTTGCAGCTGGGGAATGACTGTATCGGAGAATAGTGGCACTTTTTACTGTGAAAAATCACCAATAAAAGCTTCCAAACCAACGTTTTAACAACCAGATATGTTCCAGCAGAAATAACATGAATAATCAGGGAAAAATACAACATCAGCAACCAAGATTACACGTTTTCCTGACATTAGCATGTAGCTACTTGTAGCAGTGTAGGCTACATAATGTAAACACTAGCAGTAGTGTGCCTGGAACGGATGACCATATAAAGAAATCTGTCACCAGCTTCTCTGGAAAGTAGAAAAAAAACAATTCAACCTGAGGTTTTTACTCACAGGAAGTACTTTAACATATATTTAAAACTTCTGCCATGTTTAATATGAACATCCAACATTGGGATATTTAATATATGACAGAAAATAAGGAAAAGCATGATAACTGCTACCAGGAATCTCTGAGCGAACTGTCAGTGGTCATGTTTCATTGTGGGTAAAGTGGGCGCCAGGATTTTAAAAAGAAAGAAGAATATGTAGAACAAAGAAAGACGATATCTGTGTTTCTGCTTCATAGATTTTGATCCTTTTCTTTGTTTAAAAACAGTCCATCATGAATCCAACGATGTTATAGGAGTGCAGTGCTAAATTGTTGTAGCACCCATATAAGAATCAATGAAAGGTGGTTGATGCAATTGTTTAAAATATCCGAAGATCTGCCCTGCTGAAGAGTCCTTTGAAACACTGTGGCTCCAGGGCTGCTGTTCTGTATCTGAACCCGACCTCTGCCCTACTTGTAGCTGTACTTGGTATTGATAAAAAGAATTTGACTGTATCTCATAATCAGACCTCATAAATAACATGGTTAACAAACAAGTGAACAAACTAATTTTCCATTATCTCTAAAAGTAACGAAAAATAAAAGCAGTTAATGTGTGTGCAGAAAGCTGTTACATATTTCCTTAATGCCTGAAAACATGAAATACAGATGAAGACACAGGAATTCCCACCATGAAAGTCACGAGTTCTTGGGTTCATAGAAGTCTGTGTTTATATTTGTGGAAGATTTAGGGCACAAGGTGAATTTTTGGTCTAATGACTTTCACTCAGTTAAAGAGCAGTAACTCTGCAGTTGAACAATTTCTTCGTCTTTTACTCATAACCTGGTTTTTAATCAGCAACTCTTCTGCATTTTGTTCTGTTTTCGTAGCTTTCCTTTACCCCTGAACAACAGTTAAGTGTCTTCATGCAGCTGAAAGTTCTTCTGAAAATCAGTATAAAAGCAATAATTGTAGGATAATTCAACTGTTGAGAAAACTGCAGTCTTGAGGAGCGTGACTGAAATATAACTTTAGTGAAATGCTTTCTGCCTCGATGCCCAGATGGCTGTTCATCTGCCAACCACACAATAAAACCTCACTGGAAAAAGTGACATGCCTTTTTCTAGAAGAGGTGTTTAATATTGGTCACTTTGCTCAACTCTCCTTAATGTTCCAGTCGGAAACTGAAATCAGCCCACAAATCAGGAGTGGCTTCTCTTATTTTTCGTAAATGCACTGTCAACATGTTCAGTCAGCTTCTCAGGAGCTGAGCTGGCTTCTGAAAATAAAATGACGTCCATTTTCACAGCGTGCCTCCCATTTTATTGAGCACGTTAGAAAAGTCCTGACCCTTCAACTCCCGGCCACATCATTGTGTGTAATCCTTGGAAGGCTGCGATAAGGCCGAGCTTATCAGGGAGGCCGGGCAGTCAGCTGTCACTGAGTCACCTGAGGATGTTTGTGAGCAGTTGGGAACACTAGAACACTGTATCAACAAGCTGTTGTGAAATGAGCTGAAACACAAACATGATGTCATCTTAACGGTTTTGGAGCTACGCAGGTGTCGTGTTAGAGATTTTAATGAGGAAAATGTTTTCTTTACTTGCTCTGCCAACACACACACGTCTTTAGTGCACATTTCTCCAGAGAGGTCAGAGTACAGGAGCAGCAGCACTTAACTGCTGGGTAAAGGACTGGTGAAACATTCTGTACCGTCCTCGCCGAGGTGTTATAAGGTCAAGTGTTCTTGCTCCGAATCTTCAATGCAGAACCAGATGTGCTTGAAGTCACAAGAAAAAAGGAATAAAATACAATGCAAAATTACTGTCACGTCTTATAGATGAGGGTTAGTATGTCAAAGTATGTGAGACTAGATATCGTCTTACATTATCGATCATAGTTTCATATTGTCTTCCTAGTTTTAAAGGCGGCATTACAGTAAAGTGATGTGATTTTCTGAACTTACCAGACTGTTCAAGCTGTTCCATCATTTGCTTTACCCACTAAGTTATCATATTCACATTACTGATGATTATTAATGTGCGATTAAAATGTTATTGTGTACATATTTAGTAAAAGCACCAATAGTCAACCCTACACTATTGTTGCAGCATCGATATCAAGGTATTTGGTCCAAAATACTGTGATAACCAGTGTAGGTTGGACTGCAGTGATCAGTGAGGTGATACTAGTATTCATCATGTATACAGGGATATGAATAACCCAATTTATCTGTGCTCATGCAAACATCAAGTCCCCACTATGATTAAAACTGGGATAAGCCTCATGATTGCGTTACTCATATCCATGTAAACACACTCATTTAGAAATAAATATTTTAATTTCCCATGGTATAAAGCCTCTTAACTCACACCTGAGACTCTTCCATGATAGCAGGCTGTCTGTGGGGCCTTTAGCGTTCTTAAATGTCTTAAATTCAGTTGTATTAACCCTTTGAAACCTGAGTTAATTGGCTTGATTTCTTTCAAAAACATGGGAGGAAGGCAATAAGTAACAAAAGAAGAAATGACCCCAAAATGTGCAAGAAATAAAGTAAAAAGGGAAAATTAAAAAACAAGAAAATTAGTAAAAAAGAAAAAACAGAAACAAGCAGACAAACGAGAAAATGACCTGGGAAAAAAATGCATAAAAATATTATAATTCTGTACCATTTTTTTAAAATACATAATGATAATAATTGTAATTTTCCCCAGCTTTTTTCGTTTTTCCTATTTATTAAATAATTTTCTAAATTTATCTTTTTGCAATTTGTGGGACCAGTTGCCCATTGCCTTTTTCCCCATGTTTTTGAAAGAATAATAATTTGCTCAGGGTTCAAAGGTTTAAATACTTGGGAGAAGTCTCTGAAAGCAGCACAAGAAAAGTGATGTCACATCAAGTTTCAAAGGGTTGATATTAGGCTTTAAAAATCATTAAGGAGTCTCAGATTTGAATTTGTGAGGGCCTAATTGCCAAAAACATTTGATCTAATTTCATTTCTCCACCTTTTTTAAGTTATTTTTAATCAATGAGTTAAGCTCATGATGTTACAAATCTTAAAACCTACCACTGAACCTAGTACTGTCTTTGTACTTTATACAAGCACTCACCTGTTGGTAAAAGGTGGATTAACCAAACTCACTATGAAAACTATATTCCCACATAAAACCTTCCTCTGCATGTGACTACATACCTACCTCTATCAAATAAATCTTAAATTTGGTTGCAAATGGGGGCGTTGGTGGCTTAGTGGATAGAGCAGGCGCCCCATGTACAAGGCTGTTGCTGCAGCGGCCCGGGTTCGACTCCAGCCTGTGGCCCTTTGCTGCATGTCTCTCCTTCTCTCTCTCTTCACGCTTCACTATCCTATCAATTAAAGGCAAAAATGCCCTAAAAATATCTTTAAAAAAATGGTTGCAAATGATCTTATAAAGGTCTTGAAAGCATTAAATTTAAGTGTCTGATACCTGTAGACACCCTGTATGATGTGAAGGTAAGAAGGAGTCATGGCTTTGCGAATAATACCGCCGCTGATTTATTGTTTCTGTTTCCGCCCACAGCCCTCCGCGTCCCCACAGTCCCCAGGATGACGGACAGATCATCTTCGACGTGGACGTGAGCGGCAGAAGAGACAGCCTAGTAAGAGCATACGTGCACCTCAGGTTCTCCATCAGTCTGTTGTCATAGCAACCTCAACCACTGGCCCTGAAGTGGTGCGTGTGCACATGAGAATGACAACTGCTGTCTGCCTTTAGTTTCCATGGCGATGGCTGCCGCGCCCAGCTTGGATTTCTGTTTCTGCTGCACAGCGTGTGTTGTCACCGTTACTCTCACTCTTCTTCTTCACCCTTTTCTCTTTTGATCTCTGTCAAGGCCCTCTGCCTTCTGTGTCCATGACTCACACACACACGCATGTAGAAATACACAGAATATGCCTTGTCTTAAAAAGGTTGTTGTCGACTTAAAGCCTGAATGCCGAGGTTGCTAAGTGACGTGTGCGTGTGTGTTTGTGTCTCTAGTCAGAAGAGGACGTCTTGGACAAGGAGAGGGACATGGACATCCTGATGAAGGACGCAGACTGGGTTGCTGACTGGTCTAGTCGACCGGAAAACATTCCCCCCAAGTAAGTCTCAACTCGGTAAACATCTACGTGACGTTTCCATGGCAACTGAACACACACAGCTGCTTGTGTGTCCAGAGAAAGTGGTCGGTTGTCCAAGCAATAAAGTTGGTCTGAGGCACTAATATAAGTCCAGCTGACAGAGTGTGTATGAAACTATAATGCAGACAGCTTATAAGAAAATTAAAGGTCATTTGATCGGCAAGGTTAAGCCTTTTTTTCAGAGCTGTTCATAATTTGTCTTGTGTCGACATCTCTGATTTTCACCCCTTCTTAAACATTTCAGTGTAATTAATAATAATGACAATAATAATGTTTGTATGTCACTTATCAAAACAAGTGTCACAAAGTGCTTTGAACATAAAACACAGCAATGAAATGCAGAGGTAATGTTTGAATAAGCAGGCAAGTATAAGGAAATAAAACACACAGGAAAACTGTAAAACAATGGATAAATTTAAACTTAAAATATAGCAGAGCAAGACTCAATTGCGACATCAAGAGTAAGGTAAAGTGTTACTCAGATGTTAAGAATAAAAATAAACCTAAACATTGAAAGGAGACGTTATTGGAAACCCTTCAAAAGAGAGAAATCTTCAAAAGTGTTTTAAAAGGAGTTACTGATGTAGCAAGTCGGAGTTCATATAAGCTGTTGGTTGACTTCTCCTGGTCATTTTAATGCTCCCATGAAAGACAAACAGCTTATGTGGTCATTAAGTATGTCCTGGGTCATTTTTTATGCTGCACACATATGTATACAGGAATGTTACTCCATAAAATGATAGAATAGAATTTGGGATGATCCAGCCAATCTTTCCCAACATAGAAAACCTGCAGCCTTTTCAAAACCAGTCTACAAAGCGCCAGCAGCAATAACATGGGTTAGATGTGTGTGTTGCTGCGCAGTATGGAAAAGTATGGAATTTGATTATAGTCATTTCCATGTCTGGATAAGTATTTAAAAAAGAAAGAGTATGGAAAAATGTAAAAGCAAGGCAAAAAGTATAGTGTGTGACTGAACGCACGCTCCTACACAGAGCTGACTGTACGCCTGCAAAGCAGCTCCGCCCCAGTGTCTCATAACTGAACCAAACCTGTTCATGTGTGACCAAATTAGTTTGAAAGAAAATGCGTCAGTATCTTTGACTCACATATATACATAGCATCACAAATAACCGAATATAAGCTTGTATGAACATTTGTAAGTTTTGCCGTGATGCAGTCATCAGAAAAGTAAACTGACTATCTTCTCGACGTGACGGATCCTCTATGGCTGCACTACTGTATTTTATTTGCTCTATTTATACTACAGTTTTTATTCCACTTTTAATTTTTATATCCTGGAGCTTTTATTCTTTTAGCCTTACCTGTTACTGCTGCACTACATGGTTGTCTCCTGTGTGTCTTGATTGCATATGATGGTTGTATCTGCTATGCAGCTATGTCGCACTATGTGCCCAAAACAAATATCCCATTTGGGACAATAAAGATTATCTTATCATTGTCATTTCCATGGCAACAGTGAATAAACAAGGCTGCACAGACGCCATAAAAATTAAGTAGTTGGTCCAGATGAATACGAACAGCACAACTGAAGCGCTGTCAAGAGCACACTAAATTATTTATGCAATATGTTAGGGCAATATAATACGAGTACACGTAGCACTGGTTGGTTTACTTCCTATTTCGGTAGAGATGAACGTGTCTGGGTTTGTTGTTGATTGATTTGTATGGGCAATTATTTGGCAATGTAATCGCATAAATGCTTAGAATGTAACAAACATGGTAACAGTTGGATTTTAAAACCATTTATTTACGTAACAAACATTTAGCTGTTTGTACTCGTGTCAAATATAGTCTGAAAAATCTGCTGAGAAGTCTGGAAATTTGGGAAACATAAAGGAAACCTGGCAACAATATTGCCAACATAATCACATCTGGATCTCTCTATGCTGCCAAAGGCTCAAACACATACGGGATGGGAAGTGGAATAAGAACAGGTTCCACCTTTTCTATCTGTTCAAACAGCAACATAACTGACTGCTGAAAGATATCGCTCCTCTAATAATTCCTAGAATATGATCTCAAATTAAAGCCTGAGGACGTGAGAGCACCTCTGTGCAGTGTACAGTAACTGAAGGCAGCTTTAACTAAAGAATGTTTGGCAGTTTAGACTTAAAAAAAATGATGTTCCGGGGCATATTCTCAGTGACTGACAGGTGTCAGGTTGTCACTCAGCTGTGCCGCCTCTAAAATGACTGACATATTTTGCAGGGAGTTTCATTTCCGTCACCCTCGACGCTCAGTAACGCTCAGCATGAGGAAGACCGGGGCCATGAAGAAAGGAGGAATCTTCTCCGCCGAGTTCCTCAAAGTCTTCATCCCCTCGCTGCTACTATCACACATCCTCGCTCTGGGGCTGGGGTAAGAAAAACACACCGCAGATCACCTGTCAGATCACAGAGTCACTGAGCGCACATCAGACCTGACAGCAGTTTAATGAAACACGTAGAACAGTTTTCCATTTTGTTTCATCAGTGAACAATCAGACTTTTCATGTTCATTTCATTTTTCCCCCTCACCGTTTAGAACATCAGAACATTTTTATATCTCCCAGTTGTGCATAAGCCCCAGCAGGGGGAGCTGTACGGCCGCAGACACCAGTCAGCAGAGTCCTCCCTCCCTCCCTTCTTCATATCTGTGTGACAAACTCACGGAGCAGCTGCTGACTGAGAGGCTGCACACCTGCTGTCTCATAGTGAGCTCCGACACTCCCAGGAGCACTCTGATAACACGTTATAATCATCCTGGCTCCTCAATCAGATAATGTCACAGCGGTGATACCTGAGACTGTCGTCTTCTCTCCTACGTGATGTGGTGTGCAATGAGTGTCATTTACAATCCTGCCGTCATCACAAGATGTCTGCTGGCCTTTAAGGAGTTTACACAGTTATGCAATGACTCACAGTGGTGTCCTCATCCAACCTGTAGCTGTTGTTTGTGAAGAAGTTTGTTAAAAAAACCAGCTGATTATTGATATTTCTGTTTATTTTAATGTTTCATAACCCTCCTCATGTGTGAGATTTAGAGTAGTTAATGCTGTTTTTTTGTTGGTGTTAGTTTCTATGCAGAGAGATGCTGATATTTTGGCATCAGTTTCAGCTGATATCAGCTGTCAAAAGCTATATCGATCGAATATGCCAATATCAGTCTCACTTAAAATACTATTCACTTTGGATATTAGTCAGTTCCCTTATACTACTGTTAAATTACCAGCGTGTACCATGAAGGTACCCGCTGACTTTTCAATCAAAAAAATCTTGCAAGAAAACTGTATTTTCAATCTGGAAACTCCTGCACTCCTAATTATTTATTAATTATTATTGGCAGGGAAGTCGTATCATTCCATTGTGCATGGCCTCTGGGATAAGCACTGTTACGCACACATGCTTAGTCAGCAGCACAGCCTCCGATTTGTCAACAGACTCCACCCAGTGCATCATGGGATAGATCAGTGGTTCCACACAGTTTAATATATTCAGCGTCATACTTTTGTTTGGCCATCTCTTCGAGTTAGTTAGCTGTCTCTGTTAAGTATCTGTCCTTAAGTCACTCACTCTACAGCAGGAAATGGCACTTCAAAATAAAAGCTCTGTGCTGGAAATTTGCTGTACTTCAAAATAAAGTGTGTTTTTTACAAAGTTGACATGTTTGAGAGTCACTTGCAGTCCATTCAGAATGGACCTGCGACCCACCGATTGGGAACCACTAGGATAGATTATTGCCCTTAGTAGGCTTCAGCTAACGGCTAATGACAACAATAACTCCTTCCAACATGAATAAATGGATAGATAATCACAAAAGACATTCATCGTTTGATCTGTTAGTTTTATTTAGTCTTGAAAAATACACTGCTGTTCCATACTGGATTACAAAGCTTCTGAAAGGAATACAATAACACTGGAGCACTTGTTTAAAAGCGACAATGGTTAGCAAAGTGAAGGCAATCTTTTTTATAACTTTATTTTTATTGGTGTTTTCAGGTTGAAGGGAAAAGAAGAGGAAAAAAAGGGGTAGTGGGATAGGGGTTGGTGAGAGATATTTTATATGTTGATTAAGTCGCAAAAGATTATTTTTCTCTCTATAGTGAATTTTGTTAATAACTGCAATCCAGTCGTCCTTTGAAGGGGGGCTTAACTGTAGCCATCTTCGTGTGATGGCTTTCTTGCTCGTGGCCAGAAGTACTTTGTAAAGGTGTTTGTCTTGGGGCATGAAGTGGATGCAATCTGGAGTGAGTGTCTAAACAGCGACACTTTGGTGACATTCTAATAATAGTGAATAAAGTTCTTTGATGCCCTAAAAGTTATTGCTGACCTCAGGTTTAACAGCTGTAATTGTACTGATCAATGATGGAGCACTAACACACACACACACACACACACACACACTGGCAGTCAACGTTAAATAAGCCCAGATTCTCGCCTGCAACATAGAGTTGGATGTGGAGACCATAAGCTTCCTCGAATAATACATGAAACCAACGTAAACAGCATATTTTTATCATGTTTTCCCGTTTTCATATGTTTGATTTTTGAATGGGGCTTTCCTAATGATGTCATCTTGTTGTGGCACATGACTAGAGCATCACTCATAATATTCACATGACAGTAGTGGATGTAAATGCGCATTTATTTGCATTTTTACATGGCGATTTTATGGAAATTCAGGCAAAATTTGCACTAAATTTGAATGGAAACTAATAACATTAACCATGGTCCTGTTCCAGCAATTATCCAGTGCCCAATTCATGTTCGCACCTGTGTAGGACAAGTCAAAATGCACGTGTGTTGATGTGTAACCTGCTCCTTGTCTGCGTACCTTCTTCTTCTCAACAGAGTCTACATTGGAAAGAGGCTGACCACGCCACCTGCCAGCTCTTTCTGAACCCGAAACAGAAGAAAAGTGCCTGAGAAGTGGCCACGAGTTGTTGGAGAAAGTTTTGCTGTTGTGAGAAGAACGCCCGTCTCTTCTCCCTCTGTCCCGCCTGCCCCCCTCCTGCTTCCCCTCCCCACCCCTGAGATATGACATGTTCTCAGGAGAAATGCATCTGCCTTTTCCCCTCTCTATCCTCCTCCTTCCCTGCCCTTTTTTTCTTGATCGGCTGTTCTGACTGTCTGTAGATATCCCCTCCCCCCTCGCCTTATATCCTCCACTCATTTGTATTAGCTTTTCAAAGAATGAATAAGGTCATATTTCCCCGCAGTGATTGGGCGTCATGTTTGTAACGGGTGGGTTTTCAGGGAGGGTTGCAGCATCAAACCAAACTCTTCCACTACACACACACACTGTCTCAGTGCCCCTTGATCACGTGACAACAAGGGAGGACTGTCCAGTTTTTAGAATTGACCACAGATTGTGCCACCTACACGAGTAGCCCTACACTCGATCTTGAAAGGGTTCGACCAAATTCAGAGTCGGCTACGCGAACTGAAAATGTGATTATGCCTTTTTTGAAAGTAGCCATTTTGTTCATTTTCTCTAGGCAATATTGTTTTTTTAATTTATTTTACAACAGTGGTGATTTATTGAGAAGGTGTAACGATGAGAGGAGTTACCGTAGTGGCCATCCTTAAACCACAAGCGCTCATGAATTGCACTGGGGAAGTCTCTGGCTCCGTCTGAGAGATTTACGTGACGTTTCTTCCGTGATGGAAACGAGAAATTTTAAATTTTGAACCTGAATGAATATTTTTGCAAAGTGACAATAACTGGAAACCAGGGTGAAGGTGTGTGTTGTGCAGGCAGGCAGCTTGTCCCCTTTTCAGTGTGTACACTAACAGTATTTTGTGGTCGGGTCTTGGGTCCAGAAAAGGGTTCGCCCAAACAGTTAGCGTCCATGTTGTCCTTCCAGTGAGCTTTCTGGTTTGTCTGCAACATATCGTAGAGCTGGTCTGGTCCTGACTGCTCAGTTCCCACGCTTACTCCACGTAGGGCCGGATACTACATGGTACTGCGCTGACTGTTTCTTTTTGTTGTGCGTGTTGAAAGGATTCGGTACCAAGATGTGAGATTTGAATTACAGAGAGGCTTTGTTGGCATTCGAGTAACTTTATTTAAATCTAAAAGTTTAAATATTAAACTTGAAGTAAGTGACTTTTATTTTTAAGATATTGGTCGGGTCAGGAGTTTTTGTTTGTGAAAATAGCCAGTAGTAGCCAGCCCTGCTTTTTGACACTCCGACATGTTTGCCAAAACTTCCACAGAATCTAAAACTTCAAGCTGCAGATGAAGGGAACTGACTGCAAGGTATAGACAGCCATTTGTCGCAGTGACACTAACGACTGAAGGGAGCTTTGATTTCACTGAACAAGGCTCTGCTTTATGTGTAAACGCAGGTACAATAAGGTCCACAGCATGATTGAATCGCTTGATATCAGACGCTGGCTTCACTGCAGCATCTGAGGCCGCACTGGGGTCAGTTTTGTCCCAGGGGACCTTCCAGAGCCAGACCTGGGTCAAATAATATTTGATTTAGTAGTTCAGATCTTCGAATGCCTTGTATTTCAGTTAGTCATTATCATTTGCAGTTTTTCTTCAGCTTATTTTCTCGTTGCTTTGTTGACACATTTACAGGATTTAACTTACAGGATGACACAATGAGTTTCAGTTTTATCGATGAGCTTTACCTGATGTTGCTTTGTTGCCTTTTTAGAAAATACCGAATGATTTTTATGATTACTGCATTTCAGTGTTACATTTCATCGAGCAAGAAAAACGTAAAGAAGTAGCTTCTGTGAGCTCTGACTGTTGTCTTAGAAAGTTTTGAGTTTGGCGTTCGTCCTGAAGATGTAAATGTGAAGAGTCTGAAAACATAAACTTTTCGTGAAGTAAAATTAGCCTCTCTCTGAAATAATTTTGCTGCAAATACTATTTGACCCAGCAGGTCGACTCAGGATGTGATATCTGTATCTACCACCACTGATGACTGGGGGTTTGTCTCCATGCCAGCCACACAGATACTGTTGTATCGTGCGACATACGCGTATCTGCCCGTGTTTGCACATGCAGTGCTCAACAGCGGTGTTTTGGATTGTTTCTTTTCCTGTTTGTTTTGTTTTGTCTGTTTTAAGTTTATTTTCCTGATGTTGTGGAAAGATTGTGAACGCACAGAGCGGGAGTTTAACAGAAAGAAAGGAGAACCCCTATTGTTGATGGCAGGGCCTAATGTGAATAGGAAGCTGAAGGTGTGGAAAGAGACTTCCCTCAGACTGCGATGGTCTAACAGTAGTTATTGTAATGATGCATTTGCTTTGATTTTTCTTTTTCCCACTACATTGGAAGAATTGATCAACATTTTGTCATTAAAGATTACCTGAATGAAGATATTCGCTGAGTGTGCCTTTTTACATTTTGACAGGTATTAATAAATCAGTGTAAACCTGTTTAGTTATTCAGTCTAAAGCGACAGTTCTCTGGGTGAAAATGCCTTGTTGATGCCAGAGGTCAGAGGCCAGACTGGTTCAAGATGATAGAAAGGCAACAGTAACTCAAATAACCACTGGTTACAACCAAGGTCTGCAGAAGACCATCTCTGAAGCAACAACACGTCCAACCTTGAAGCAGATGGGCTACAGCAGCAGAAGACCACACCAGGTGCCACTCCAGTCAGCTAACAACAGGAAACTGAGGCTACAGTTCACACAGGCTCACCAAAACTGGACAATAGAAGATTGGAAAAACGTTGCCTGGTCTGATGAGTCTGGATTTCTGCTGCCACATTCAGATGGTAGGGTCAGAATTTGGTGTAAACAACATGAAAGCATGGATCCATCCTGCCTTGTATCAACGGTTCAGGCTGCTGGTGGTGGTGTAATGGTGTGGGGGATATTTTCTTGGCACACTTTGGGCCCCTTAGTACCAACTGAGCATGGTTTAAACACCACAGCCTACCTGAGTATTGTTGCTGACCGTGTCCATCCCTTTATGACCACAGTGTACCCATCTTCTGATGGCTACTTCCAGCAGGATAACGCACCATGTCACAAAGCTCAAATCATCTCAAACTGGTTTCTTGAACATGACAATGAGTTCACTGTACTCCAATGGCCTCCACAGTCACCAGATCTCAGTCCAATAGAGCACCTTTGGGATGTGGTGGAACGGGAGATTCACATCATGGATGTGCAGCCGACAAATCTGCAGCAACTGTGTGATGCTATTATGTCAATATGGACCAAAATGTTCATAAGCACAGGTTTTTCCCATCAAGTCTGTTTCTATAGATCCCAACTTCTGTGTGGGAAGTAGCGTACGCCTCTGTCAGGCCTCATTTTGTGCGTACACAATGATTATATGAGACCCCTTGACTCTAGTTTCATGCGCAGGTGTCTGTCTGATGAACATAATATCCAAAAGCTGACATTCTCTGCACTTTCCCAGTAGTGTTTTATGCTTCTATCTCCATCTAAAGGCTGTTCAGAGGGTGGAAACGTGCAGAAGTGCATGACCTGTGAACTAGTGGGTGCTTTTTGCAATGAACTCAGTTGAATGGCATTTTTGTTTGCATGTGACTTTTTTCCAAGGCTGCACAATATGCTAAATAAATACATAAATATATCACTTTCCATTTTTTTATAGAGCTTATGATATGATATGCGATTTTAGTGGGAATGGCAATTTTTGCATTTTATGAATTTTGTATCACGTGCATTGTCAATTTGATCACCTCTTCTTTATGTAGCTTTAGTTAATCAAACTATATTTCTCCCAGGGGAATCTTCCAGTGTGACATAATTGGTAGCTTGCAAAGCTATTAAAGTAGCCTTACCAATATTGATTGTTATAAATGGTACAGGTTATCAGAGTGCAAAGTGAGCAGTGTCCTAAAAATGCTTGTTTTATCAGACCAGCAGGTCAAAAAATATCCACAATCTTCAATTTACCATAATATGAAACTGTTAGAAGCAACCAAATAAATATTGCTACAGAAGTCCATGAAGTGGGCAGAAAAATGGAAATATTAACATTTACTAATCCATAACAACAGGCAAACTCCATCCACAGAGGGAGATTTTAAGTAGAGATAAAAACGCCCAGGCATGGTTTCTATTTTCTATTACTTTGTCATTTGCAAGTGCCTTCATCATGTTAAGTGTTAGCAGTTAACACATGTCTTGAATTAGGTGGTTTTCTCCATCTCCTTGGTTCCACACCCCGTCACCCCATTGTTCTGGGCGTGACTCAGGTCCACAGCAGCAGCAGCAGCAGTAGCAGAGGTTTCATACAGTGAGTAAGCACACATAGCTGAGACCTGAGGCATCGGGCCTCTCAGGAAATCATTTCCTAACTCGCTGGGTATTCCCATGAGCTCTGCCTGACGCTTACAGTACGCAGATGCTCAGATCAGTTTGGGATGAAAGCAGCTCTGGTGAGAAGATGCAGGATTTGTCTTTTATCAATGTAGAAGCAGTCACATTTAAAGCACCTGTTGGTGTTTGAGATTGTTTATCATCTCTTGTTTTGTGTCCTCAGCTGCCTTCCTGTAAAAAGCGTGTTTGTTAAAGCCCCTCCTGTCAAATATAACATTACTGGAAGTGTCAAGTTGTTCTTCGCAGAATTCCTTTAAACCTTTGACCTTGACCTGGATGTTTTAGCTGCTTGAAACCAGAGCAGGACAACACCATGTCAGCACTGACTTAAGCTATATGAACCTGCTCAGTGAGGCCACACACAGCGTCCATAAATGTCTCTCACCCTGTGTGCCCTCACTCTCTCGCAGAAGACAACAGTGAATGTGCTGCACAGAGCTGACTGGGGAACACTGCACTCCAGTGGCAGACACTCTGCAGTGCTCACTTTCACTGGTGCCTTCTCTTATTTCCTGAAGAGGGTTTCCCAACAGTTACCATGGATTATCGTTCTCATATTTGCCTGCACACTGTATCTTGATGATACCAAAGTGTCATGCACTGGCATTAAAATCATGAAGGAAACTGTAGGAAACTATCTTCTCTACTAAATTGTTTAAAGGGACAGTTGACACCAACATCACTTCAGTGAGGACACAGACTTCATATGTTTTCTCTGATTCGTCTCCATTCTCTATAGGCCTAAAAAACTTCTTCTGTCATGTCATTAGCTGGGTCATGTGATCGCCTCCCATTGGTTCCTGCTCCAATAAAGGTGAGACCACACCTGTGTTGTCTGTTTCAAAAGCCCAAATGAAGACTGACAGTGGTTGAAACATGTTGGATCTTTAAATGATTTAGCTGCTATAATAAAGGCTTCCTTCCTGGTTTATTAATTTTGTTTGGAGTGCCTTCCTGTGTTTCCCGAAGGCCTATGGATTATCTTGAGTAAAGTTTTTTAAATGTATTTTTTGGTGCTTTGAGCACCACATGCTGAGTGCCATCTAGTCCCATTATATTGGAGAGAAGGCAGACATCTCTACAGCCGATATCTCCAACACTCTGCAACTCACAGCAGCAAAACAATCTAGACTAATAAATAGCACTACAGGTAAGAGGAATACTCGTGATACTCTACATTTGGATTGGGCCCTTAAACATGATAGAACTGCATCCTGTGGGTTTAATTTCATTTTCTTCCTCACACAATGACGCACAATTTACACCATTATTCCTCCAGGAACTGCAGCCATCACCCATAAGAAGAACATCTGCTCAGGTAATGTGCTCTTCCCCTAATAAGGCTTTAAATATAATTCTACTTTCATCACCACACTGGGGCTTCCCTTGTGTTATTATTCAACAGTTTCACTGGGATTTGTTCACAGGCTCTCCTGTCAATCACTGATCATCCCAGCTGAAAGATATTAAAGCTGCCTCACACACATCACTCTGGTCTCTGTGCAGTCGTAGCTCCTCCACCTTCATACTTGTTGACATACTGTTCGGACCCCATCTATAATTCTCTCTCTGAATGAATAATATTAGTTGGGTTTTACTCGCAAAGTCCAAAGTTGATTTATGGAAATGAAGCATGAGTTGTATCTGTCCTCTCATCTAACTCAGCAAGAAAGCAAAACATTTCCCAAAATTTCAATCTTTTTCTTAAGGATTTTGAATTATAATGTTTAGTCATACAAAGAGGCCAAATGAAGCTGGAACATCGTTTTCAAAAATGGTGGTTCCCAACAGGTCCAGCCACAGGGTCCAGCTTTCTCCTTAGTCAATAGTTCAAGGTCCATACAGTTAAATTTATGCAGCGTCATACTTGGGTTTGGCCATGTCAACGGGTTAGTTTGCTGTCTCTGTCATGTCGCAGTCTGTTAGTCAGTCACTCTACAGCAGGGAACGGCACTTCAGAATAAAAGCTCTGTGCCAGAAATTAACTGTACTGCAAAATAAAGTGTGTCTTTTACAAACTTGACATGTTTGCAAGCCACTTGTGGTCCATTCAGAGTGGACCTGTGACCCACTTTTGGACCTGGACCCACTAGTTGGGAACCACTGGTCTAAATGAATGGAAGAAATCATAAAAAAATAAAGTGCCAAGCTTCAAGAAAAATGCCAGAGCAAATGTCCAAATGTCAGAAGTTGATATAATAATTTAAATTGGACAAAAATGAGAGCAGATAAATCTATGAATAATATGTCAGGGATGAGTGATGTCACTGTGAGCAGTTTTAATCTGCCGAGCAGTAACTGATCTGAAAGTGATCCCCTCCTGAGCCCTGCTTCCTCCTCAACAATGCCTCCTCCAGTCCTCCTCCGTCTTCCCTATATGGAACCTCAGCACACCTGTTCCCGGCCAATCCAGACACAGTGAGACGCGTAGCTCCTCCCACTGCAGCTGATGGCGTTACCATGGGTTACAGGGTGGTGGCCAGCTCCTGTCTCCATCCCTTTGGTGAGGAGACTTTCCCTCCTCAGCTCCTCAAGATTCAGCAGCACTACACTGCAGCAGCTTTCAGTGCCAGATAAAGACACGCTGTGTGATGGAGTGAGCCAGAGAATCAGAACCCTGACTGTCAATGATTAGCTATTAGTCAAAGTGCTCATGTGCCTGATTAGCTTCTTTAGATGCTGCGTGTGCAAATCAAAACAGCTGTCGTGTGATGTAAATGTGGAACATCAGCTGTGTTCATGCTTTATTTATAGAGTCAGCTGATCAAACAGCAAACTACAGACACATGAAGCTATGAAATATAGAAAAGGCAGTTACTAGTAATTCGTGTTTATGTATAAAACAAGTCAGTGGCATACAGTGTGTGACAGAAATGTCTTTATCTGTTGGCAAGCTGTTTGTTTTTCCTCACTCACTTCCACTTGTCTTCCACAAGAAAGAAATGTAGGTTGAAGTCTGAGTCAAATCACTTCTTTCACTTTTTGCAGTTAATGATCTGCGTCAAAGTGATTTCTTTAAATGTAATATATATTCTCCTGAGACCAAGCTTTTGTTTGGTATGCGTTTTAATTTAAGGACGTGACAAAAAACTAAGCAGTACCTTTGAACAGGAAGTAGTTTTTGGCAATAAAGATGTACTCATATGGGGACAATGGGTCCAAGTATGTAATCAATAATAAAAGTCTTAGCTAATAAGCTATGTATTAGTGGACTTTTCCCCTGATAGATGTAGGCTTTCAAATCTGAGGCTTTTTGTGGCTGCTGTCTGGCTGTTAGTCATTTTCAGCTAATGACACAGTGGTGATGTTACTACTTCCCACAAAATCACTGGCTATTTGCAAAGATGCTTTTTGTATCTGATATTTTGATAACTTTCAATCACACGTCCATGCTTATCACAGCACTGAAACAGCTCTCATTAAGGATTTAAATGACAAATGTCTTGACACTGATAAAGGCAACATCCTAAACACCAATGTGCTTGACCTGTGGTGTCCCTCAGGGGTCGATTTTAGGTCCTTTATTATTAAACCTTTTTTGGTTTGGTTTGATTGTTTGTTGGTTTGTTTTGTGCATTTGTCAGCATGATTGTGGAAAAGCTACTGGTCCAATTTCCATGAAACTTGTTGAAAAGGTGTAGCATGGGCCAGCGAAGAACCCATGAGGGCAGATACACAAATTATGTTTCAGTCTCTTTAACATTGTGAGATAGAGCATTAGGCCTTGGCAGAAGTTGGCCTTGTATTTTTAAAGTAGTTTAAAGTAGTTGCATTCAGGTAAGAAACTTTTTTTATAAGGGAGACCTGACCAATATAACACCAGGGGCCCACTACTTATTTTTGGCCTCATTGCACCCAGAGGGTTAATCCAGCTGTCTTCAGGGAGGACACGAAAGCAAAGTAAAGGAAGGAAGAAGACTGGTATGGGTGGTGCTTCTATCCCCATCCCATCCCATCCCATCCCATCCCATCCTTTCCTTTCCTTTCCTTTCCTTTCCTTTCCTTTCCTTTCCTTTCTGATCCAATTATTTCCATCCCATCCCAATCCATGCTTTCCGAACCGATCTGATCTGATCCGATGCTTTCCTTTCCTTTCCTTTCCTTTCCTTTCCTTTCCTTTCCTTTCCTTTCCTTTCCTTTCCATCATATTCCTATTCCTGTTCCTATTCATATCCCATGTTGGTTTTAGCCTCTTTTGAAACATTACCACTGGCTTCATGATGCAGGCTGACAAATATCAATTTCTCATGTTTGGATTCGATTTGCTGCAAAATCCGCAAATATTAAACTGGCTTCACTCAGACTGACAAACTGCTGTGTAAACTGAGCTGAACAGAACCAATAATCTGATCTAATTAGCAGAACCAATATGTTTCCACGAGGAGCGGCCCATTAGAGAGGCCACTCATGCTGCTGATCTCACTACATGTCCTACATCTGTTCCTGGATGCCAGGACCGTGCCCTTCCTGTCCGGAGACCAGACTCTCTCTCTCTCTGCCTCTTCCAACTGTTTATCGGGCACCCTGCCAACTTTCCCCTCTAATTATCTAACACTCCCCTCTGTCCCTGGCCTCAGCGGGGGACGCTTGTTTTGTTTTTGGGAACGATAGTGCCCTGTCTCAGCCTTTGGGTGTGGCTGCACCTTTAACATTTTCACTTTTCAGAATCCACCTGTGACATTCAGACATCAGACTGTGTCGGCCTGTCCTGCAGAGATGACCACCCACACACACACACACACACACACACATACACTCAGCGGCCCTCGCAGCCCTCTGGGAGGGGAAATAGTAGCAGCAAAGCCATTTGCTGCCCACCACGTTGTTATGGAAACTGAGTAGACATGGACTCTGCTCAAATGTTTCCCATGGCCACTTGTGCAGTCGAGGTTTTGTCTGTTATTATGTGAGTCAGGAATTAACAATGTGTGTTAGAGTAAGCTGTTCCTGCCTCTTATTGATCACCATGCAGCACTGATTTATTTTTACCTCACAGCCATATAGTCTCTGAGTGGCTCAACATAAAAATGGAATAATAGCAGTTACAAACCATAATTAATGCAGATACATATTCTTCATATGACAATCTGTGAGCAACATTTTATGTTGATATAGGTCAATCTACATCTGTAGGATATTACTAGTTGTCATTAAATTGTGGCACAACTCATAATACATTAAATTCCTATATGATAATGTCATGTATAGATCCTGTTTGTGAAATGTAATATTTATATTAGATACATTATATGATACATTTACTCAAGTACTGTGCTTAAAGGAGGGGTGTGTAAGATTTAGGGGGATTTAGCGGCATCTAGTGGTGAGGATCGCACATTGTAACTGTCTGAAATCTCTCCTCATTAGAATTCCTTCAGTGTTAATTGTTTGAGATTTTTTTACTGGGAGCTAAATTATCCACAGAGCTCTCCTCCTCTCCAAAATGAATGGACCCGGTTAATTAAACTGGTAAAAACACTGAAAAAAGCAGTTTCACGTAAAAAGAAATCAGTGTTCTTCCAACACTGCCTGTTGTGGAGGGGCTGTTAGCTACAGGAGCCAGTACGAAAACGTAAAAATGCGAATGGCCCTGTCTAGAGCCAGTGTTTAGTTTGTCTGTTCTGGGCTACGGGAGATGCAACATGGCAGACTCTGTTGACCAGGACTTGCTACCTGTATAAACGGCTCATTGTCAGGCATTGAAAACACAACCTTCCTTATTTTCAGGTGATTATATACTAAAAAACACATACTCATTAAATTATATTCCATTTCTGCCAATATATCCTCACACTGATTTAAGTACAAATTTGAGGTACTTGTCCTTTACTTGAGTTTTTTCATTTCATGCAACTAATTCTACTCGACTTCATCTCAGGGGAAAATATTGTACTTTTTTTCCCACCACATTTGTCTGACAGCTTTCCAGATTACAGTGTTTCGTCTCCTTCCTGTATTGTATTGAAACATTTTCTTATGTCCCTGTGATGTTATTCTAATGTGTTGATGAAGATCTTTAAAAGTAAATAAATACAAGGTCACATGACTGAATGAATGAATTTCCACATCAGGTACATGATGCATGTTAATACAGTACATTATAATATTTTCTGATTGACCTATGATGCACTGATGATGTGCTTACAATGCCTGATGACTTGAAGGGCGTTAAAAACAATGATTAAAGAAGCCTCACAGTGACAGTAAGAATAACAAGCCTTGAGAATGCTGTTAGGACTGATTTGTCATTGAAAACACAAAGTTGTGTGCAGAAATTTTACCCTGTGGCATTCTTTTAATACATGCTTTTGAGAAGAGAATTTGGACTCAAGACTAACACAGGAAACACACCACACACACTGTAACATGAAAGATTTCAACCAAAATGCCATAGTAAATGTTGGCATTGTTCGTTAACTGCAAACCATGATACATTTGTACCTTATTATGTAGCAGATAAATTAAAACTTTATGATTCTTTATGGCTACACTATGGTTAACGTGTTGTTAGGTTTAGGCACAGATTCACTTGGTTGTGGTCAGGAAAACACCTGCTTTTGGTGGCACAGTCCTTTCTGGAAACAGAGCGATGTTGCTGTAAAACAACAACCGCTTTTAGTGATATACCCCAGCTGGAAAGGAAGCAGTGTCTCTGGAAAAATGATTGCTTTACCTGGCACTTTCCCCAGTGTAAAAAACAGCGACGGGTTGCTAAAAAATACCCAGTGGTCTGCAGCTTGGGAGACAACTTGCCAAGGTTACAGGCCATCTTTATTCCCTGCACCTCCTGATGACAAAGTTACCTCATAGGCCATGGCATTTTGAAATGTAGATAGGATGATATGAATGGTACAAATGTAAAGTATCTCTGGTTTGTAGAAATGTACAATGCCAACATATTCTTCAGGCGACTGGGCTGCTTTCATTTGTGTAACAATCAGGGTTGTGTGCAGTGAGCATGTTTCTCTTCATCAAGCCACATTTGTAAATCAGTGATCTTGTTTTTATTCTCGTGGATACAGAGCAAGAGCTGATTGAAAAATTAATATATAATTACACTAGCCCCAAGTTCAGTCAGTGTTCAGTAATTTGCCAGTTGCCATGTGTTTTTTCCTCATTGTAATGTGTCTGTGGAACCCACTGGTGAAAAAATGTACATACTAAATGCATTTAGCGTTCTGGACACTGTACCTGCAGTGTGGTATACTGTGTGGATGCATATGTATATAGTCATGTAGCAGTACGACAGCAGAGAGTAAAATGCATCAAATAAATTGTAACTTAATGGAAGAAAAGAATGTGATGCTGAAAAAGTGCCAAGTTTGCAAAGTCTGAAAACACTAGCAGAAGCTTACAGTGCAGGATTGTGCAGGGTTAACAATCAATATGAGGCTGTAAATGAAAGCAGTGAGGTTTACAGTTTTACTGGGTAGTGAGAGATTGCAGTCGTTTCCAGTGGTAAAACTCTGTCTTTGATGCAGGCCTTCAGTTTGTTTAATCCCCAAGCTCAACCATAGATAACCCTGATGATGTCATCAGGGTTTAGAAACTTCACCTTGACAAGATGGTCATGTTACATATCTCAGTTTAAAGGGGCAGTTCATCCTAAAATCAAAAATACATATTTTTCACTTACATGTAGTACAATTTAGATTGTTTTGGTGTGAGTTGCCAAGAGTCGGAGATATCTTTCATTGAGGTGTCTGTCTTCTCTCCAGTATAATGGAACTAGATGGCACTCGGCTTGTGGTGCTCAAAGCGCCAAAAAATAGAGATCCAGAAACATTGCTGTTGTCAAGTTGTCAAAATCTGGCACTTGGGCAGTGACTCACGGTGTCAGGCAGTGACTCGCGGTGTCAGACACCGACGAAAAAAGCTGTCCTTTAACATTGGCATGACACGCAGCCGGTCACCATTATAGATCAAGGGCACTCAGCAGTATCAAGGGGAAACGCAGTGGGACAAGAACAAAAGTTAATGCGGCAAAAGTCCAAGTAGGGCAGGCAGGAGGGGCCGTGGATGGGTCCAACAAACACCAACTTTTACCTGGGAGAGAGGTGTTCACAGCCCATAAGATTATAAAGCCTTTTTTCCTAAACCCAACCATGTGCTTTGTTGTTGGCGGGAAAAAAATCAATTTGCAGTGTTGTACTGATGTAGTGCATTTATTTTGAAAGAGACTGCATGTAAACATAAATTTCCTGTGAAAACAGAAGCGTACCTTGAAAGAAGACAATGCACGTAACAGGCAGAACTTGACACGGCGTCCCAGAATGTCAACAACCAACACACTCAGGGTACCTTGCACGTCATATCTGGACATGGACAGTCCATGACCAAGCGTTGCTATGTGACGAGGTCCGAGTGAGAATGTTATGGTCATTCAAGATAATCCACAGACCTTGTTGGGTTTCACATAGGAACTATTTTCTTTCCACTGAACTACACCCATTAACCGTATCACCGCGCAGAAGGAAGCGTGCATCTACTCATGGACAAAAGGCTCATGACAGCATGAGATCTAAACAATGATCCCCCCCTGGCTGGGCTGTAAAGTGAGCTAGCTCAGAGGTGCTAGGTGAGCTAGCAGAATATGCATGCTTCCTTTTGTGCTGTGAAAACCACACCCACCAAGTTCATCACTGCACAGAAGGAAGTGTGCATCTTCTGCAAGCTCATATCTCACACTGACACAAGCCTGTTGTCCATGAGTAGATGCACAATTCCTTCTGCGTGGTGATACAGTTAGCAGGTGTAATTCAGTAGAAAGAATATCCTACAACAAGTTCTGTAGATTATCTTGAGTAACCAGGTCATAATTTCTGGAAAGAGACATTGCTGTTGAGTTTTTTTTATTTATTTTTTTGGCACCTTGAGCACCACAAGCCGAGTGCCATCTAGTTCCATTATATCGGAGAGAGGACAGATACTTCGACGGCAGATATCTCCGACTCTCTGCAACTCATACCAAAACAATCTAGACTGATAAATAGCTCTACAGGTAAGAGCAAAAATATGTGTTTTTGATTTTGGGGTCAACTGTCCCTTTAATGTCACTCTAAGCAAGTGTACTTTTTGAAGACTGGTCACTTGCCATGTTACTACCAGATATAATCTATGTATGACTCAGCATTTTCTCTACCTGTCCTATGTGTGCTACATGTAGAGACATCTGACCGTGGTGCTGAAGGGACAGCGCCCTTTCATGTTGGACTGGGTGTGACTTTAGGGAACTCTCCATGGTGCTGATCTTGACCTCAAACTTTGAGAAACGCCCTTCTGAGACCCAACTGCATGACATGCTTCACTTATTACATTACACAGCTTTTAGCCGCACTGACATGCAGGTCACTGTACCCTGATGGATTAGACCTCTACACAACAAGTCTTTACTCCGGACCAGAAAGGACCGATCATTTCCGGACGGTCAGATCTGATGCGCTCTCACGCAGGCTACAGGTAATCCCTCATCGGGAAACATCCTCCTCCTATAAGGCTATTGGATCTTTATTTTGACATAGACTTGGAGGTCTCTCCCTCATATGGTGACTCGTGAAATCGCACAAGGATATTTGGCTGTAGGCGAGAAGCTCATTTAGACTCATGAGTAAGCAATTCAAAACTGTTTGCTGATCTGGAGGAGGATCATAGACCAGGAGAACAGCGTCAGATCTGCCTGTGTCTTTACCTAATATCTTATAATATCACGCATATTTATGGTGCACCTCTCTCTCTACAGTGGGAGTGTTTTCATGCAGCATTAGCCTCACAGATCTTTTGTCACAGTGCGACCACCTGCGCTTGGAAACCAAAGGCGGTGGCTGCCCGGCGTGCGGAGCTGAAAAAAAAAATCGGAGACTCTGAGCATCTGTGCAGCTACTCCCCTAGAAGCCTGCTGCAAGGCATGTCGACCGCCGGGGAAGTACCAGCCTTCTTCAAGAGCATGGGCTCTGACAGCCCCGCCAGGCCGAGGCAGAAATTCTGTGGCATGTTCTGCCCGGTTGAAGGCTCCTCGGACAACAAGACGCTCGACTTTGATGCGCTCTCGGCGTGCAGGGGCAAGAGTGACGGGCGAGTCATTGACCGGCAGACCGACATCTCCCAGCCGAGGAAGGTGGAGATAAGGGAGAGCACAGGGAAGGAGGCTCTACAGAACCTGGATGATAAGAGGGTAATTTTGCATGCTCATTGTGGATTGTTTGGACCACGTCTATCTTTCTGCCATGCATCATTCTGATCTTTTGCACGAACCTGCGCCATTTCCATCTAACATTGCTCCAATTACAGCCCCTGTCACTCCTTTGAGTTTGCTTAAGCCTACCAGACAACTTGCCCTGACTACATTTCCCAGAAAGCAGTGTGATGTAACAGTGTGGATGGAGGGCCCTCCATGCAGAGCTGCCAGAGGGAGTGGCTCCTGTTAGTTGGAGCTTGCATTACTATTTTATCCCCTCTGCTGCACAGAACAGCTGATCCTACCCAGTGTCCTTGAGCAAAACCATCTGCCTACTCAGTGTTAACAGGTCTGCATGAGAATAAACAGCAGAGACATGAACGTGTTCTGCACATATGATGTGATGCACGCCTGCTGCATTGTTGTGCTCCTGTGTTTGGGCTCTCGAACAGCAGAATTCAGGGTGTGGAGCTGATGGACGAGACATGGCAGCTCTGTATTGCATGACTTGCAGGAAAGTCTGACAACTTTTTCCCACCGCTGCTTCATCGTCCAGGTTTTATAGCTGGGTGGTAAACTGAGGAACTGACAGTCTCAGTGCTTCCTTTACTTAATATTTAAGCACTCAGGATGCTGTTAAAAGCTTTGTGCAGTGGTGGTACGCCTCATGTTACATATTGATCGGAAGCATTAGCCACACAGTCTGCTCTTTAGCTACTCTCTCTTATGTCTCTATTTAAGTCTTACATGTGCGGCAGCTTGCCCTACCCTTCTCTGATAAGATAATACACATTGGGCATGAATTGATTTGTTCTTGCATATTAATCATAGGAGAGAGCAAATTAAATGGGATGTTTGAAGGCTGGCCTTTATCTCAGGATCAAGCTTGATCATCATGTTTGCAGACTGCAGTGGTGGAAAGTAACTAAGCACATCTACTCAAGTACTGTACTTAAGTGCAACTGTAATTTATCCGAGTACTTATCTACATTATACTTCTACTCCACTAAATTTCAGAGGGAAATAATGTACGTTTTACTCACGTTGGGAGTAGGGTATCGGTAATTATATTCCATGGTATAATACATTATTCTGAAAAAGACCACTCTGCATAATGAGCACCTTTTGGTACTTTAAGGATATCTTGATGCTCATACTTTAATATTTTTGCTTCAATAAAATATTAAATGCATGAATTGTACATTGTAGTATTTCAATTTTCACTCAAGTTAAAGATCTTCCACCACTGGCCGACTGCAAAGCTCTAATGGTTGAACCTTGGTGCAAATGAAAAGTTGAATCCATGAGAATACACTTACTGGTTTGGCAGTCAAAGCTTTTTTTCCTGGTGTGACCAAGTAATCAGGTCTAGTGGTTAGCAGGGGCGGAGTGGGAGGGTGGTGTCTGGGTGCTCCAGTCCCGACTGTTTTCTCTTAGGCCCTGAATCTATGCTATCCACTGAGGAAATCTAATATAACTGAGTAAATTTTCTTTTGTTGGCCTCATATTAAATTGAGAGTATTAAAGAGCACATTCACTTGGCATTGTTAGGGATCCTTGATGTGTCATTAGAGCAGCCTAGATTATTATGGTATAGATATGTTAGCTAAATGTGAACTTTACTCCAGCATAGTTTAACAAAAAGAGGTTTCAAGTTTAGTAATGCTGTTTACGCCGGACTCCTACCCTACCTATGTGATGTGACCAGCACTGTGGGGCCCTGTCCTGCAGCACAAAGCAGGTGATTTTTAACATCTTTCATACTGAGGTTTTATAATTCCAAACCCACCAGACCACTTAAGAGCAGTGGACACAGATTATTGGATTTAGTAGCTGTTGGAGCTTTTAATGTGACAAACTAATAAGTGCTGCAACTGCTGTTGTCAAGTTGTCGGGAGTCGGGATCCTGGGCTTTCTCTCACCTGACGGTGGTCTCTTTCTCATCTGATGCTAACACCACTGCAGTCTCTGCCTCATCTGTAATGTATTGTTATGTTTCATCTTTGTCGACCTCACCGTTGCCTTTTAAATCCTAATGATCAGCTCTGACGTATATAACAAAAAACAAAAAAAACTTTGGACCAGCAAAGATTTTTGCCATATGTATTTTATTTTATGCCAACGTTGGCCCTGAATATGCATCCTACGTGACTGTAGTTTTTAAAAATGATAAAACATTTAAAAAAAAAAAAATTCTGATCATAGTCGTTGCCAGGTGGGAGCACGGCCCATTTGGGCTGCGAGGGCTCTGGGAGTACACTTTATGGGCCAGGATGTAACTGAAAATGGTAACAACAGACAAGTTTTACCTCTTCCTGGGTGGAAGGAGTAAAAGATGGTTTAAGAATGATGAAGACAGCTGGAGAACAATTAGATACAAAATAGGATGCGAGCTCTACAAGATGTTTTCTTTCATTGGCAATACTGAAAGTTTGCAACGTCTGGCTCCACCCTGGGGGTTAGCTAATATTAGCAAACTTTCAATGACTCTGTAACTAAGATCACTGACGCGGGATTTATACTTGCATCAGCTCTATGCAGAGCCTACACCGTAGCTTAGGCATGTGGCCTATGCTGTTGTGAGCGTTTATACTTGTGCGATGGTGTCTGTGTCACTCTGCAGTTACACCTCCAAAACACTAGTTGGCGGCGGGGTTTCTGTGAAGTGCTGTAAAGTTTAGTTGATTCAGAACACACATTAAACACACATTAAACATGGCTTTATAGAGACAATTTCAAACACAAGTACACAAATCGGCTTCACTATAACTCGCAGCATTCACAGACAATGCATTTGTCTTTATCTACTATATTATCTATTTCCTCTACTCATATGAAGCCAGGGACAACAGCAACATTTAACAAAGGTAACATTACAAAAGTCAGCTCCATTACAACTCACAAGGTTCACTGACAAAACAACTGTCTTATACTAAACACGTTTTCCAAGCAAATATAACATGCTAACATTATTAGCACAAGTCTAGGGCATTTTGCATTGTATAAATTAGCCTAGCTACTAGCTGAGATTTCCTCTGCTCATATGAAGCCAGGATAAATCACACGCAAGACTTAAAATTGCTATTTTGTGGAGGCTTTATTGTCTTCACAATTTATTGTTTCTTATCTGTGACAATAAAGTAAATAAAAGCTTTGTTTCCACTGAGGGAAATAGACATAGTGGCCTGCGTCGCCGCAACGTGTAGTTACATTTCTGGGGAGGTGCATGTCAAGCTACAGCGTAGGGTACAGCGTCGATTCAACGCAGAAGTAAAAATCCTGCATGAGTCAGTTTGTTGTAATGATCCTTCCCTGCAAGTGTACTCTAAGTAAAACTACATATCCCAGCTTTAAAATAATTGCCGTTATCCCTAATTTGGAGCTGAGATTGAGCCATTTAAATTTTTCTCAATCTGATTTTATTCTATCTCTTGTGATCAAAAATGAGGCATCCATCCTGATATTCAACGCACACACAAAGTGTAGGCTTCTTCTCCTGCTCTGGCAGCGCATGAAAATAATTTTAAATCAGTGTAAATCAGTTTAATTTGACATTTTTGTTGTTTGTCTTCAAACAGTGGAAAATATAATCCCATGTCCTCTCTGCTGATCCCAACAAGTGTCACTTCCTGTTTCTGGTCACACCTTGAAACTATCTTGGCACTCTTTAAATCACCATTAAAAAGTGATTCAAGAAAAGTGCTCATTGGAGCTGGGGGAAGGTGAAATGATCTCACTCTGTGCACTGACTGATATTTAATTTATTCTAATCAAAGGTTTGGAGACACAGCAGATGAAGTAGAGTTAAGATGGCTGCTGGGTGTTTCTTCATTTCTTCACTTGGTGCACTCTCTCTGCCTCCACTAATCCGAGGAGAGCAATTGATGGCATTAGTGGCTCTTTCCTGTCAATGGAGCAGGGCGAGGCTCTTGCGCATGCTCCGTGGTGTTCTTTTATGGGAAGAGGCTCTCAGGCAGGCGGTCCCTCCCTCCTTCCCTCCCTCCTTTCCTCCCTCCTCCCCTCTTGTCTGACTCCGTCTGGGAAGGAGAGGTTTGGTGCATCGGCGGAGACCGGGGAGGCTGCCAGGACGCGATCCGGAGTTGAGAGTTAGTTTGGTTGGGTACATTTGTGGCCTCCCAAGGATCAGCTGCGTGTTTCTTCATCTTCCTCATCATCCTCGTGTACCGGCGAGCAGCGGTAACCCGAACATCCCGTCGCATTGATTGCGGTCCACGGCGCAGCGCGAGACGAACCACCGGTGAAGATGTCTGGCTATCAGGGCAAGAAGAACATCCCCCGCATCACAGTGAGTGTTCGCGTGCTTAAAAGTTGATCTAGATGAGGTTAAATCCAGTTGAGTGTCCGGTGTCTGGTGGCGTGGGCCTGCGGGTGTGGGTGCAGGATGTCACCGGGGCGGCATGGTGCCTGCGCCGCTGCGCCCCTCCGACAAATGTGAGCTCGGAGCTGAAGCATAAAGCTGCTTCTTTAATGCACTTTGCACATGCATGCTGGTTTATTGTGCAATCCTCATGTGCACTGACCGCACATTAGGATCGATTAATCGATGTGGACACCGGTGGGTGTAAATGTGATTTTTTTTTTTGCAGCATCTTTGCGACAAGTGCTCATCTACCTATAAAACCCAGCACTTAACCTGAGTATGTATCTCAGCTGCAGACTCACACTCCAGGCTGCCATGCTTTGTGCACACTATGCATGACAGTGGAGATTTCACGCCGGTGGTCTTTGTTACACGGTGTGTCTGGTCGCCGGGTATCACCGCACACCAACTGCTGGGGCAAATGCCTCCCTGCATCTGCACAGCACCCGGCTCTTTTATCCAAGCTCTTCTTTCACTCTGCTAAAACTGGCTTTTCATTTATTTTTAGAGGCGCAGAAGCATTCAAGGGCACGTTAATGGTGTTACAGATTATTTCCCTGAATTCATAGCGGAGCTGCAGGGATGGTGGTGCTGGTGGTGGTGGTTCAATGGAAAGTAGAGAATAGGGAGGGGAAGGGAGGGGAGCCAGGGGAAGGGAGGGGACGGTGGGTCCTATTTCCTTCCATGTTTCTCCCTCGGTTGTGTGATGAAGGCAAGATGCATATAGGCAGAACTGATCAGGAAGGAGGTCACTGTCTTTCCATGCTGATGTTAGTGCAGTGAGGTAATTGGGTTAAACAGTCAGAGATGGCTCAGAGCATGCAGAACAAGAGTCACACAGTATGGAGGGAGTGTGTGTGAGTGTTTTATTATGGGCTCCCAGTACAGATATGGGTCAATGCTTTGTGCAGATAGATATATGCATTACTAAATAAATTATTTGGCGTATACTCATTTATCGAACAGGCCTAACAGAGACAGGCCAAGGAGCCAAAGTGCTCAGGTGGCCCCTAAGCTTTCCAAATTTGGACCACGACAGAAAGCCAGGTGGTGTTGAACATTTTCTAATTTACAATAAAAATCAATTGACCCTTCCCTAAGGGCTACCCCTGGACGCAGACTGGCCAATCATAACGTAGCAGACCAGGGTCCGACAACAACACAGCTGTGCTCCATTGACTCTAAAGCAGTCGTTTCAGATTTCCTTCATTTTCAGGCTGGTGTTGTGGATTTGGAGCTAAATGTTGTGCCTGGGGCACGTCGTGTATTAATGATACTCGTTACCTGGAGAGGTTGGAGAAAGATATACGTTTC